>NW_011502671.1:14334-16535 GCF_000495115.2 Populus euphratica
GTGTGTGTGAGACTGAGTTTATGGATGAAAAATCTTACATGTTCTAGCGTTCTTTTTCTCTTGTCCCTTTGGGAAGATTGGTCCATTGGTTGAGAACTTTATGCATTTGTTTTTTAATTTCGTTCTTCAATTCACTTCAGGGCACCTCTGTGGTTCAGCTTCTTTCGGGGACCATCTTGGATGATCTAGCTGCCACCTATGTATCAGCTATTGAGAACTTTGAAAGGGTAGCACTTTCTGTTTCCTCTGAACTTGGAGCTGGTGTCCAATCAGTGGAGAATCCTTTGATTCCAGATGCTTCTGCCACTGTTACTCCTGGTAATCAACTAATCATCTTCTTTGGTTTGCCTTAGACTACTAGGTGATAACTTTTAAGGTGGCAAGTTGCTTTCCTGCTTATCCCCATTTTCAGTTTGAGCATCTCTCTTTCTATTTTGCGTTGCAGGTCAGGCAGTTCCTTCTCAGGCTACCATCGTTTCATCAGTAGCTCCTCATGCTCACTTACCTACTAAAATGGCCGAAGAGAAGGAGAGAAAAGTTCCTGTACCCAAACCCAATGTTGAAACTCGCAAGACAGGGAGGAAGCTGGTAAGACCCCGGCTTGTTAGACCTGAAGAGCCTCCAAGCGATGTTGAGATGTCAGAGGTGGATGGATCTACTAGTGTGGCAAAGCTTACACCAGCTAGCGAGTCTGAAACTCAACACAATATCACACCATCTTCTCAGCCAATAGCCCGCAAGCGCCTTGCTTCATCTAGTTCTGACTTGAACGAGCAGCCCTTTAATCAAGGAGAGACTAGCTCTGATGTTCCACCACCTGTTTTGAAGAGACCAAAAGGTACTGATTCCGTGCAAGAAGGTAGTGAAGGACAAGCTGCCACTCTATCAGAGACTCTGGTGACTCTTCCGGTGGTGGAAGAATCAGCTGTCACTGATTTGTCTCAAGGTGAAGAGGAAGCTGTTGCAGAAAAGGAAGAGGTTGAGACTTCCGGAGAGAAAGCAGAGCCTCCAAAAGAATCTGAACAATTAGATGACACAACTCAAGTTGAACCAGAGAATGAGACAAATGAAGTTGCTGAAGAGATTTTGGATAAACCAAATGAAAGTGGAATGGAAATTTATGATGGTTCGAAGGATCATGCTACTGCAGAAGACAACCAACAATCACCTGTGGAGTTTGAAAATGAGAGGGAAGAGGGGGAACTAGTTGCAGAAGTCGAGGAAGGCACTGATATGTCAAACATGGCAGGGAGCCCAGAAACTGGGGAAGTTCTTCCTGACACTACTCCTGTGGCTTCACCAGCTAGGATTGATGATGAAGCTATGGTTCCTGTGGGAATGGAGTCAGGTGAGATTAATTCTCCTGAGATGATCACTGATGAGAAGAATGATGAGGGTGATATAGTTGAAGAAATTGGTGAAGGTTCCGACAAGTCAAATGATGGTGGTGACCAGATAGCTGTGGAGACTGATCAGAGTCCTGAGGCTGCTTCAGTCGCTGGAGAGAGAACAACAGCTACTGCCAATACAGAAATGGATGCATCAAAACAAGCTAGTTCCAGTGGAGCAGAGGCAGAAGAGGTTAGACAGGTATCACCTGCAAGTAACACCTCTACTGTTGTCAATTTAGCAGAGCGAGCTAGGCAGAGGGCAATGCTGAGACAGGGTGGAGGTGGAGGTGGAGCTCCTGCAGTACTTTCTTCTCCAAGTACTAGAGGCCGTGGAAGAGTTCTACGTGGTCGAATAGCACGTGGTGCACGTGGTGGGCGTGGTGGGCGAAGTGGACGAGGACAAACTCCTGGTCAACAGGGTTAAGATCTTCCCCATATGGTTCTGTTAAACCCGTGAATACAGCCTCTTTCTTTCTTTTTTCTGGGAAATTGTTGAAGTCTCTGACTCTTCATTAGATCAAGGTAAACAGTCAATCACATTGCCCTAGGAAAATTTTGAGTGAATAGAAGGCATGTCTTTCCTGGTCCCCTTGTTCATTATTGACAAGCTCTTTAATTATCAGATTACTTCCCCCATATTTTGCTGAAACAAGATCGTAAAAAATTATGATCGAGTTGCATCCACATCCATAACTTGGCAAGACTCGGTCAGTGTTGGGGTGTTTGTTATCTGCATTTTGTGGATTGCGGTACAGGTTCGAGGCACTGATTGTGGCATCTGTTTTACGAATGCTTTTCAAAATTCTAAGG
>NW_011502671.1:16874-17661 GCF_000495115.2 Populus euphratica
ACGTATGCATGAGCTCATTGAAAGGTGAAACTCTTTTTTTTTTTTTTTCCAGGGTATGAATTGTATACTTATTTCTTTATAAAATAAACATCAATTTCATTCGAACCACAATTTATAAGCAAATAATTAAAAAGGTTAGATAAACTAAAGTTCTTATAGACATTTACAAAACCAGTAAAATGAATTTCAATCCCATTTCACTTTTATTTGCACTGGGTTGGGTTTGAAATATGATAGGTGTTAAAAAATTATTTTAATTTAATAATTTAAATTATTAAATAGAATTTTAAAATATAACTTATATTATTTTTAAATAACAAAAACCAGAAAGCATTCCAATTCAAGTTTTAGGTGCGATTAATGGCAATAATTGCATATCATCTTATATTTTCTGGTTGATTAAGACTCTTGTTTTTTATTTCTGTCTATATCTTTGTGGGTTTTTGTGCTATATAAACTATTAACTAATGATTTTTTTAATATTTCATTTGAAAAAAAAAATATAAAATGAAAAATCAAGATAGTACGTAGATTTATGAAGGGCTGCTCGGAAAAAAAGTGACCCTGTCTATCTACACATGAAATTTACAAAAGAAAAAACAAAAACTTTATAAAGTCGGTCATGGCACCCGGCCTGAACGACTTTCAAACTATTTTCTTCGAAAATTTCTGATGTTCCCGGAGGATTTAACTACAGGCCATCTGAGAAAAGAAAGACCAGCTCTCTTCCCGGAACTGATAGCTAGAGGAACCAGGAGGTCTTGGATAAGCTCACAATGGCGACGTT
>NW_011502681.1:0-17524 GCF_000495115.2 Populus euphratica
AGCACACCCTCCGAGATTAGTAACTCGGGTCGCAGATACTGATATGGAGATAGTGCAATGTTTGATTCCCTTAAGCTTTTCGCCTCAACCCATGTAACAAGCGTTGGGCCAATAGCTCCCAAGTCAGTTGACTTTAGGGTATTAGGTGTTAAAACACCCCTTCGGACTTAATTGCTTAGGTTAGGGAGGCTACGAAACCAAACTTATCTACATTTTTATTATCATCATGTTTTTTTTCTTTTTCTTTTTCTTTTTTTTTTCATGTTTTTCTTTTTTTCTTTTTAATTATATACAATCCCTTTCCCTTAGTTGTTACCTTTAACAAAAGAACATAAATAATGTAAGAATCCAATATGCAACCCACAATCAAATGGTAAAGTGTGTGTGTGTAAATTAAGGTTTAAACATACATGTTAAATAAGTATATGAGCAGAATTCAGTGGTAACAATACGAGAGTTTGTAAACCTGAATATTTCAGGAAGTATTATAATAGACCTTGTTAAGAATGGTTACTAAGATGCGTCTCAAGAGTCACTTTAACAAAAGAACTCCTTTACTCTGCCATCCTAGTAACAACAATTATGCACATGCTTTATGAAATGAAAAACAATTTTTTTTTTTATCAACTACTACCCTCTCCCCCCAACCAAAACGAGACATTGTCCTCAATGTTCTAAGGTAGAAAGATAGAGTATAAAAGATATCACCTGAAATAACGAACACTGACAAACCTGAAACACACTGAAACCAATATAAGAAACAACAAAACACAATAATAAAACCAAGCATGTGTATGTACAAGTAGTTGTGATTGTGGCTCACATCTTCCCTTGGTTTTACGTCCAAGAACGGCTTAAACGCCCTCTATGGGTCGGGGATAGGCTTCCCATCCAGTTTTCTTAAAAACTGGCAAACAGGGTCTTTTTTAGTCAGATTCCCAAGACTAAGTCGATTATGCTCTTTATGAAATAGTGGCCATAAATCATGAATTGCACGATGCACATCTCCACTAGGATGCGTCTCAAGAGTTCATAGAAGATTATCTAAAGACTCCTTACTCAGGCCATCCTTAATGAATTGTATTTTATCTTCACGGTTTATAGATACCATTCCTAAAGAACGACATTGTGTATTACAAGTCCATCTAGCACATCGATGACAGACTTCTAGTCGTTTTGCACGACGCTTCTTTGCAAAAGTGCTTTTACCTGTTCCAGGCATGTGTGAAATGAAGGAGTTAGAGGACTCACCTGATAATCGAACCTTTGCTTCAATCAACCAACGAATATCTTCAGGAATTCCATGATTCATTAATAATCTCAATCTTGCACATCTAGCACGGTAAATTTTTGTAATCGCATTCTGAGGCAGAGCGGGAAAATACTTTTTCAATTTTTCAAGATTAGTGTCCATTTTCAAATGAGAATTGGAAGAGAGATTCAAAGAATTGCACAAATATATACACAGATATCAGTTATTGTGGGAAACTGAAAGAACCGACTTAAGTCACGGAGTACCGTTGTTCGCCATTTGACCGGGGTGATAGAAACTAGCAAAAATCACTCAAAAAGAAACACAAAAAAGAAAATGTGAGAAAAACAAAATAATCAACCTTTATCTACAAGATCATTCAAACCAGCTGATTCATTTTCACTAGGAAAATTATCAAAGTAAGCTTTCAAACGATGTCCATTTTCCTTAAAATCATTGTCATTCATTGAATTCTCAATATCACAGGCCCCATAAGGGTTGTTCCATCTTGATCTTAGCTCTCTAGGGAATGAATAGAGTTGAGAATTATAAAACAAAACTTTTTGACCAGTATCAATCTTTTGACAATTTTCACAAGTTTTGCAGAATGCATGCGTGTCTTTGAACATGGTGGGCCAATAAAATCCATTTTGAAAGATTTTTGCAGCAGTCTTTTTTGACGAGAAATAACTTCCACATACTTCAAAATGACAAAGTTTAATGACACTACTTACCTCATTGTCAGGAATGAATCTTTGAAATATTTGATCAGGACAATATTTGAATAAGTTAGGGTCATCATAATAAAAGCTCTTCACTTCGTTCAAAAACTTTTCTTTTTCTTGGGTACTCCAATCAGCTGGCAAATCTCCTAAAGCAAGAAAATTGATATTTTTATCATACCAAGGCATTGGACTACGAGAAAGTAAGGATTCGTTAGGAAAGTAATCATCGATTGGTGTGATGTCAGATGTCGAATCTGTTGTCATTGTTGACAAAAGGTTCGCATCAACATTTTCTGTGCGTTTTTCATTTGTGATTTCTTCTTTAGAATAAATCATTTGCAAATCTTCAGATTCATCCAACTCATTTTTACTTAAAGTAGATTCAAGTTGATCATAAACTAATTCGTCAATATGATCTACTTCTTGTAAATCATTATCATCTCCAGGTTGCTTGCAAATGTTGAAAATATTCATCTCCAATGTCATGTTTCCAAATGATAGCTTCATCAGTCCATTCCTACAATTAATCAATGTGTTAGAGGTTGCAAGAAACGGACGTCCTAAAATAACAGGAAATGAATTACATGCTTCAACAGGTTTCGTGTCCAAGACAATAAAATCCACAGGATAAATGAATTTATCGACTTGTACTAACACATCTTCAATTATTCCTCTAGGCACTTTTACAGATTCTCTAGGCATTTTTACAGATCTATCGGCAAGTAAAAGAGTTATAGAAGTTGGTTTTAACTCACCTAGATTGAGACTCTGAAAAACTGAATATGGAAGTAAATTCACACTAGCACCAAGATCAAGTAAGGCTCTTTCAATTTTATGCTCTCCAATAAAGCAAGAAATTGTACTCTCCAATAAAGCAGGAAATTGTAGGACAACCAGGGTCTTTAGATTTCAAAGCATTATTGTTTTGAAGAATGGCACTTACTTGTTCCGCTAGAAAGGCTTTCTTTTTCACATTCAGTTTCCTCTTCACAGTGCATAGATCTTTCAAAAATTTAGCATAGGAAGGAACCTGTTTAATTGCATCCAGCAAAGGTATATTGAGCCTTACCTGTTTGAAAATTTCATAAATTTCAGAATTGTGATTGACTTTCCTTTGTTTGGGCATGGCTTGAGGAAATGGAAGTGCTAGTGGTGAATCAGTCGTTTCTTTGCAATTTTCAGATTCAGCCCCTTCCTTACCCTCAGAGATTGATTCATCATCTTTCTCATAAGGTTCAAAAGAGGGTTTTTCAATAACCTTACCACTGCGCAGAGTAGTGACTGATTTGACTTGATCCATGTGTTGGCTTCCGGAACTACTTGCATTTGCATTGTATTGCCCTTTGGGATTTTGTTGTGTTTGAGATGGAAACTTACCTTTCTCTTGGAAACTGAGAGCAGATGTTAATTTAGCAAGAGTATTTTTAAAATCTGTCATGTTTTGAGCAAGTTGAGTATTGATTGTCTCTTGCTTTTCAATGAATGCATGCAATGTTTCCTCAAGATTTCTTCTAGGAGGTGGAGCATAAGGAGGTGCATATCCATGAGAATTTTGGAAATTATGGTGTGCTTGAAATGGTGGTTGTGAAGTTTGTGCATTGTTGTTCTCACTCTTCCAACTGAAATTTGGGTGATTCCTCCAACCAGGGTTGTATGTTTGTGAGTATGGGTTGTGGTTGGCCCTTTGAAAACTGTTTAAAGCATGGGCTTGTTCATGGAGACATTCCTTAAAAGAAGGCAAGGTTGGACAATCGTTGGTTAAGTGTTCATTTGTTTCACAAATTTAACACACAATGTTTTCAACAGATTTTAATTGACCACTCTTTTTCAATTCTAGTGCCTCGACTTTTCTAGCTAAAGATGCAAACTTGGCTTGAAGGTCATGATCTTCCCTAAGGTTGTACATACCTCCATTAGATGTATGAGGTTGAGTTTTACTCGGTGCCTCACAAGTACCCGCGGTGTCCCAATTTTGAGCATTTTCAGCTAACAAGGCTAAGTACTCCATTGCTTCATCAGGGTCTTTATCTTCAAAAGTTCCATTGCACATCACTTCAACCATTTGCCTATCTTTAGTTGTTAACCCTTCATAGAAATGTGAAACCAATCTCCATGTGTCAAAACCATGATGAGGGCAAGTACTAAGTAAGTCTCGATACCTATCCCAACATTGGTAAAATGTTTCTCCTGGTTTTTGAGTGAAAGTGGTGATTTGTCTCTTGAAAGAGTTTGTTCTATTAGATGGGAAAAACTTCTTTAAAAACTGTTGTTGCATTTCATCCCAAGCACGAATGGATCCTGGTCTTAAATTTTGTAGCCATGTTTTAGCTTTATCTTTTAATGAAAAAGGAAAAAGCTTTAATCTGATGGTGTTCATGCTACAATTTAAATTATTATATGTGTTGCACACCTCCTCAAATTCCCTTAAATGCAAGTATGGATTTTCCAATTCTAAGCCATGAAAAGAAGGTAAAAGTTGAATAATACCTGGTTTAAAATTAAAATGAGATGCATCAGGAGGAAAAACTATACATGATGCTGCACTTGTTCTTGTGGGATTCATGTGGTCTCTAAGTGTTCTAGCACGGTTATTCTCATTATTTTCATTATGAAGTGATTGATTATCTTCTTCGGCCATATTTTCTCAAAATGATGAGGATATCCGACAAAGTCTACCACTTGATGTACGTGACCACACTCTCATGCACGTGTAGAAATAAAATAAAAGGAAGAAGAAAATAAAAGAAGAAGAAACAAGAGAAAAGAAACAAAGTTATATACAAGAAAAGTGAAAAGAGAAAATAAAATAAATATTATAATTTATACAAGAACTTACCTCCCCGGCAACGACGCCAAAAACTTGACACGACTAAAAGATTGATGTCTTCTCCCAAGTGCAGGAGTGTCAAAGTAATAAATAACCCGGCAAGACCGGGGTCGAACCACAGGGAGGTTAATTGTACAAATTATAAACGACAATAATACAACAACAATAATAGTAATAGTAATAACAATAATAACAAAAATGACAATAACAATAATAACTATAATAATAATAATAATAATAATAGTAGTAGTAATAATAATAATAATAATAAAGAAAGAGAAGAAGAAGAAGATGATGAGAACTTGGAGATGGAAAATTAATGTAAGGATTAAACAATAATAATAACAAATGTCAAGGTTAGAGGTTCCACTAATGGTATATCAAACAAGTATAGTATAAACTCTTATTATTGAATTGGAAACCACACACAAAGGAGGTTCCAATCAGATTATATATTGTTAACATGATTACATTAGTCATCTTATTCAATTAATGCTAATACTTGTAAATCTCGTCAAGCATTCATGATTATAACTTATGTTAACAACAAATCAAGTTCCTTTCATAGCTCAGGTGTCGGTTATACCATACATTATGGGCTATGAAAGTGCCAAGCATTTGTTGTACCAAGTGTTATACAACATAAATCAAGATTAATCATTTAACAAGCAAAGTATTAAAGACTTATACAACATAATTCAAGATTAGTCATTTAACAAGCAAAGTATTAAAGAGTGAACAAGATAACAAATATAAAACATGTTAGTATCAAACATTAAAGTGCATATTAAGTTTACATTATACTTATTCTTACACCATTAGTGTAACCTTTTCACCTTGACATAACTAACTTAACTAGACATGATGAAAGATAGCAAAATAGATAAACAAAATAAGAACATAAAAGTTATCTAAGTAAAGGAAAGGAAATGAAAGGCATAAACTTAATATTAATGAAAGCAAAGCATAAACATTACAAAAAATACAAAGAGAGAAAGGAAGAGCATGATCTTGATCTGGATACCAAGATGCCTACATGCATGGCAAATGCCTCCTTTTATAGGCTAAAATTGGGAACTATTGATTTGATGACTAATTGATAAGTGGGTGGCCAACCTTTGACTTGGTGACAATCCTTATCTTCTCTTGTCTGCCCAAAACGTCATTGATAACGTCAAAATTGGAGCCAGTTGCAAACATGAAAGTTGTAGGCAATCGTCTCAGCTTTCTTGTGTAACAAATTCAGCTCATTTGGACTTCTAGAACTCCAGATATGGCCAAAATACTGAACAGTGCTCAGGGTTGGAAGACACATTCGGGCTTCTTTGTTGTTGCTACAATTTGGACTTGAAAATGGCCTTTTTAGATCTTGGGCTCCATATGAAAGTTGTAGGCCTATGTCTTCCTTTCCATCCATATAAATTGGAACTAAATCTAAGATATATAGCTCCAAATATGACCCAATTACCGAACAATGTTCCGGTTTGGATTGCACCGACATCTCTTTTCTAAGTTTGACCATCTCTTTGCCTTTGCAATTTAAGTTCTTAAAGTCATCAATCAATCCTTTCATTTATGTGATAGGCCTGCATTTAAAATGAAGATTTACCATAAATTAAAGGTATCTTATATTGTTAGATATATTATTATAAAACATGCTTTAGTTAAGGAATTATTGATACTTCAATTGCAAAATGATGATATAAAACCATGATAAAAATGCACTTTTAAGTACTAATCAGTGGGTTTTTCAATTACCTTACCACTGCAAAGAGTAATGACTGATTTGACTTGATCCATGTGTTGGCTTCCAAAACTACTTGCATTTGCATTGTATTGCCCCTTGGGATTTTGCTGTGGTTGAGATGGAAACTTACCTTTCTCTTGAAAACTGAGAGTAGATGTGAATTTTGCAAGAGTATCTTTAAAATATGTTATGCTTTGAACAAGTCGATTATTGATTGTCTCTTGCTTTTTAATAAATGCATGCAACGTTTCCTCAAGATTTCTTCTAGGAGGGAAAGCATAAGGAGGTGCATATCCATGAGAATTTTAAAAAGTATGGTGTACTTAAAACAGGCTGTGAAGATTATGCATTATTGTTATCTCTTCCAACTGAAATTTGGGTGATTTCTCTAACCATGGTTGTATGTTCTTCCAACTATTTAAAGCATGGGCTTGTTCATAGAGGCATTCCTTGAAAAAAAACAAAGTTAGACTATTATTTGTTGAGTGTTCATTGGTTTCACAGATATGACACACAATGTTTTGAACAGATTTTAATTAACCACTCTTTTTCAATTCTAATGCTTTGACTTTTCTAGCTAAAGATGCAAATTTGGCTTGGAGGTTATGATCTTCTCTAAGGTTAAATATTCCCCCACTAGATGTATGAAGTTGAGTTTTACCCGATGCCTCATAAGTGTTTATAGTGTCCTAATTTTGAACATTTCAGCTAGTAAGTCTAGGTACTCCATTGCTTCATTATGGTCTTTATCTTCAAAAGTTCTATTGCACATCAATTCCACTATTTATCTATCTTTAGGTGTTAACCCTTCATAAAAGTGTGAAACCAATCTTTATGTTTTAAAATCATGATGAGGGCAAGTATTAAGCAAGTCTTGATACCTATCCCAACATTGGTAAGATGTTTCTCCTGGTTTTTAAGTGAAAATAGATATTTGTCTTTTGAAAAAATTTATTCTATGAGATGGAAAAAACTTGTTTAAAAATTGTTATTGCATTTCATTCCAAGCACGAATAGATCCTAGTCTCAAATTTTATAGTCATGTTTTAGCTTTATCTTTTAATGAAAAAGAAAAACGCTTTAATTTGATGGAGTTAATGCTACAATTTAAGTTATTATAAGTATTATGGACTTCTTCAAATTCTTTCAAATACAAATATGGATTTTCTATATCTAAGTCATGAAAAGAAGGTAAAAGTTAAATACTGTCTGGCTATTAAAATGAGATGTATCAGGGGGGAACTATGCATGATGATGCACTTTTTTTGTGGGATTCATATGGTCTTTAAGTGTTCTAATACGGTTATTCTCATTACAAAGTCTACCACTTAATATATGTGACCATATTCGCATGCACGTGTAGGTATAAAATAAAATAAAACAAAACAAAAAAAAAAGAAACAAGATAAAAGAAACAAAGTTAGATACAAGAAAAGTGAAAAGAAAAAATAAAATAAATACTATAATTTGTATAAGAATTTATCTCCCTAGCAATGACACCAAAAACTTGACACGACTAAAAGATTGATGTTTTCTCCCAAGTGCAGGAGAGTCAAAGTAATAAATAACCCAACAAGACCGAGATCGAATCATAAGGAGGTTAATTGTATAAATTATACACAATAATAATAATAATACAACAACAACAACAACAACAACAATAAGAGTAGTAGTAGTAATAGTAGTAGTAGTAGTAGTAGTAGTAGTAGTAGTAACAACGTTAGAATTCGAACAAACTTAAATCATGAAAGTTCTAAGAAATTGTCTCAATTTTTCAGAAGAAAAACATTAAGCTCATTTGGATTTCTAGAACTCAAGATATGGGCTAAATACTAAACAGTGTCTGGGTTGCAGGACAAATTCAAACTTCTCTGTTATTACTAAGATTTGGACTTTCAAACAGCAAAATTGAGTTTTGCCTTCCATATTAAAGTTTTAGGTCTATATCTGACCTTTTCATCCATATAAAACAAACCTAAATCCAAGTTCTACAGTTTCAGTTATAATCCAATTACCAAACAGTATTTCAATTTGGACTAAATAAATATCTCTTTTCTAAGCTTCGCTTTCTCTTTGTCCTTTTAATTTCAGTACTTCAACTCATTAGTCAATCTTTTTATTATATGATAGGCCTGTATTTAAGATAAATATTTATCATAAATTAAACGTATCTTATGATATCAAACTTATTATTTCAAATATAAAATTATAATATAAAATTTTAATAAAAATATACTTTTAAATATTAAATATATATCAACTTTGCTGGTGTCTGCTCAGTAAGGATCAAAATTTAGATGTCCACGTTCTAACTGTCAGGTAATGATTAGCAATCATCCAAGGACCGTTGTACAGTGCATGCTCTTTGTCGGCCTCATTAGCAAGCCTTGCAAGGAAGAACTCATTTCCCAAGTGGACTTATTCCAGATCTGTTTGAATTTTACACAAGGAATTCAGTCGCTTAATCAAGTACATATACCCTACCCTTCGTCCCATAACTTTAACAATCAAGGTTTGTCTCCATGGGAACCTAATTCTCTTCTTTTCATCAGCTAAGAGTTTACTCACTGGGCAATCCTCTTCATCTTCGTCCTCCTCATCCTCAGAAATGCATTCCTCGATACTGGCATCTTCACTAATATCTCAGGGTAAATAAGAGCCAATCAGAGAATCTTTGTAGGTTACTCCTTCGGCTGCTCCCTGATGTAAACTCCATCCATTAACATCCACCTTCGTGCCAATGTTTTCCCCCATTTTGACTTTGTTATTCGATTGAGTAAACAAATCCAATTCCTCAGTCGTGATATCTGTCGAATCAGATGAGAGCATCTTGGCTGCGGCGGCTATACTTCAATAGTTGAAAGCAAAACTTGCTAAGAGTTGTTTACATTAGTATGTATTGTACTATTTTAAGAGATCTCTTTCGTTACTAAAGAAAACTAATTCTACGAGGACGACATCAACGATGGTGATATAAGAGAATTAGTAAAATTTGAAAGGCTAAGGGAGTCTTTCCAGATATGCACTTCCCTTAAAGAGTTAATGCCATAGAAAAATAACATTCCACAAATCAAACACCACCTAAGAGTCGAGTACAAGTCTTGGAGGTATCTATTTTTCGCTCTAAGAACTCACGTATGATGAGCAACCATCAACACACATACCTTTCTTGCTCAAGTTGATTTGTAACTTAATCTAAAATTCATTAGTAGTTCGCAAAGAGTAGGTGATTTTTCAACCCTACCTTTTTTTCCTGAAAAATCAATATCGTTGCGGTTATACAATTCATCACAATAACCCCCATTTGATATGAACTAGCTGCGCAGCTTGCCCAATCAGATCTTCTATTATTCATCGGTGTTTATTTATTAAGTACAAAAGCATACTATTCGGATCAAAGTTTTTTTTTTCTTAATCAAAAAAGCATGCTCCAACTACATACGTCATCCCCAAACCCAATAATACAGCAAGCTTAATGGAGGAAATCCTTCATTGGGTCATCATGATGTACTTTCTTCATCCTATATGCCTCCATATCCTCAGTAGTAACCTGTGATTATTAGAACATTTACCCTTAAAATCCTGTAACAGCACAACACATAACCTAACATTCAAACCACACTCACGAGGGCCATACAATAAAGAAAGCAAAATGTTACCTCATCATTCCACCTGACATTGTATTTCCGCTTTCTCTCATCCTTCTCCTCTCTCTTTCTTTGATCTTCCTGTACAAGCAAAACATATGAAATAAGCCTTCACAATCAAAGCATACCTCGAGAGCAAAGTTTATATCATAACTTCAACTGCCCACCCACTTCACCAAAGAACCGATCAAAGAAATAATGAACAAAATCAGAATGATCAGAGAGATTATAGGGTACTCCAAAATTGGGGTTGCTATATGGTGAGTCCCAGTTCTATGTGTAGAGGTACACACCGGAAGTAACTAATAATTTCCCAATTGATTTAAAAGGGCTGGATTCTTATTCACCTTTCTAAGCGCTTCAGCAAGTAACTTTTCATCCAAAACCAAATCTTCTGGAACCTCGGTTCCCCAGGTAGCAAGCCTTCTCTCCTCCACTGGTGCAGGTGCCTCTGTTTCATATGGGCAAAGGAGAATTAGAGCACTAGAAATCTAGCCATAACTGCTTTCAGCTTATGAATACTTGAAAATTTTAGTTTGCCTAAAACCTTTGACAATCAATTGATCAATACTTTTTAGAAAATATGCTTACAATATTCATGGGATCTAACTCAACAATTGTCAACTGGAAAATATGATGGCACCCAATCCAAGATTCCAGATAGCAAGTCAAGTCTAAGATTAAGAGAAGCAAGCTTTTACAGTGAACTGAATCACATGATAAAGAAAACACTAACAATAGAAGACATATCTTTTGAGATTTAAAAAAAAAAATGCAATACTTAATGTTAATTTAAGCGTTGGAAAAATTGTTTCATTGCATGACATACATATACTATTATATATTACTTAATGAACTGCATATTTTTTATTATTATATTGAGCCCACAGTTTAATCTAGAGGTCGAACCAGTAACCAATGAGGGTAACTTGGCTGGGTTAAGGTCCAGGCCAGGTAACCGCAATATATAGAAATGAGGACAAACCTTCAGTTGCCTCTTTACGATCAATATTAGTCTTCATAAGATCAGTTGCAGCCTCAGCAGCCTTTATTCCAGCAGCACCTGTGCAATAACTGTTCCGAATCATCTGCTTGCAGCACTTGTAGCCCCATTGATGATCCTTCCACCATGATCCCCACACAGTTGTGTGATTATTAATGAAAACATCTTCTTCATACTTGCTTCTAGGAAGCACAGTCTCCTGTAAGTAGCATTGGACAGAGCAATTACAACACTATTGATTGAGGACAGTTATACAGAAGAAAACTTACCGTTATTATAGTTGCTGTGCCTTTTTAAGAGCACATTTCTATGTTTGACTCAGACATATAATTGAATTGAACAGTGATATTTGTCTTTTGCTCTCCTCTATTTCCTATTTGTTTATCCCCTCTCCTGTTGGACTTCATTCTGCATTACTTTTCAATCTTTCTTCTATTTAATCCCTCCCTGCATCAATTTTTTTGTGCACATGAAAAAAAATATAGGACTTCCATGATGCATCAAGGCCCTTTTTCTACTAGAGTGTCTCACCAGCTTTGTATATATAGTAAGAATTAACAGCTATTTTGTTTGTACTCTGGTATAGGGCATGTAGGCAAGGGTATGGATCTTGGACTTGAGCTTGTCAAGTAGTATAATGTATTATCTTCTTAAAAAATTGGGCCTTGCTAACTTGATTGAGGATGCACAAGCCTTTTGAAAATCCCATTTGAGGCATTTGTAGTGATCGGTAGAACTTCAATTTATGCTGAAGATGGCCTCTTTTTTTCCCTACGTATTATATTGGTGATATTAAAAGAAAAATTATTCTACTGCAGGATGTATCATTTCAGGCAGCAATTGCAGCTACACGTCCCACCAAACACATACAATGGCCACATTGTCTTTCTTTTTTTTTTTCCTCATATGATCACTGGTTTCTGCTGTCCTCCTAGTGCTTTCTCTACCTCTCTCTATACCACCTAAAGTTTATGAGAATCTCAGTGCTAACAGTGCAGCACTTTTCAGGTCTGGCATGAAAACACAAATTTATCCCAGCTTCTCAGTGGAAATACTAAACCAACAGATCACTTACCTGTAACAACAGAATAAATGAATTCTGCTTCAATTCTTACCTGTCCCTTGATAATCCGCCCAGCACGATCATATTCAACTTGTCTTTCACTCTGGCCCAATAGAAGCTCTCTTGGAATTTCCTCTTCACTAGCCGCATTGCCATACTTCTCCATAATAGTGTCCTTTGTTCGGGTCTTCAACTTATCTTTTATGACCTTATGATTTTTATATAGCAACTCAGCTTGTGATGGAGCTGCTTGCATGTGAATATCTTGTCCCTTCTCAAATGCCTCCCAAGCATGGATGTTGAGATGCTTGAACTCCAATGCTTGACCACTATTTCTATATCGGTTATCTCCCTGTAACATTTTTAAAAGAAATGTTTATTAAAAATGTCACTAAGGCATATCAATGAAGCTACAGAGCTATTTTCAAATTTTCTACTCTCAAGGGCACTTACCCCATAGAATTTTTCATTTGGATCCGCATCTGGAAGAGGATCCTCACGCATAGAGCGGGTTTTGGGGTCATAGTGGGCAGAGTTAACATCAAGATTTAAAAGATATTTTGCTGTGTCCTCACGAATACGCAAATTCCTAACAGTTCCTGTGCTCCCACCACCTGTTGTTCGCACACGCTTCTCAACCTTTGCAAAGTCCATTTGTTTGCTCTCATCAACCTTGGCTTCATCTACCCTTAAATCATCCTCATCATTGTCCTCATCATTGTCCACATCGCTAACACCATCCTCAACATCTTGATTTCCATTTTTCTCCTCCAATTTCTTAAGTTGTTGTTCCTTCATGTGCTTCCTTCGAGCTGCATCTCGAGCTTCATACCTTTCAACAACATGAGCATAGCTTGATGGGTCATAACCATTCCACCGGTCTCGCTTGCCATCATAATCAAGCTCAATCGTCTCTATTTTTTCATCAGGGGCTATGTGTGTGTTAGTCCACTTTGCACCAACTTTCCTGGGCCTTTCAACACATGACTTTGCATCATGTGTCATTGCCCCACAGCTGTTAGCATGTGTAAGAGGACAAAACATCAACTACTAACATGTGTGAACTTGAATGACATGCAAGCACACATGTCACCGCATGCACAAGCACCACGAGCACACACAAACAACTACAGAGAGAAAAAGTGATCACTTACTTGATGCATGCACCCTTTCTATATTTTTCGGCCTGGAAAACTTTGGCACCTCTGTCATACCATGATTTTGTATAATTAGGATCTGATTTCCACTTCCTTTGATGTTTCAAGCTCTAATTAGCAACAAAAAAATTATCAAAATCAAAATTCAGCCTTCACACAAGTAGAAGCATAAGAAGAAAAGAAAAAAGAAAAAAGAAAAAACAAGGTCCAAGCAACTTACAGGTTTCTCGGCATTAAGATACCAAGGTGCAGATGACATATACTGAGGAATATGAGGATTAATCTCCTTTCCATCTTCATCAACCTCAGCAGGGGCAAGCCCAGCTTTACGCGCTTCTTCCAATTCAATCTGCTTCCTATGGTCCTCTCTAGACTTAAATGCAACTGCAAGACAAGACCCACCCAAATGAGACTTGAATTTGAATTCAGCCATTTTCATTTTATTTTTCATAAAATCCAACATCAATTAACATAAATATAGAAATATTATTAATAGCTAAAATTATAAATATTCATCGATCGATCGACCAGAAACGTCTTAAAATAAGATAACAAAATCGCATTTATCCCAAATCTAATGTTAAGAAAACAGCATCCCCTTCGAAAGAGATTTAACTAAAATAAAACACATACCTGATGCGGTTGCCATGATGTATGTGCTGCAAAGCAAACGCTAACCCCAACCCTAGTCCAATTCACAAAAGAAGACTGAAAGAAACCCACCCACAGAAAAGAGGGTCAAGAAAGCAAAAGGGATCCAAAGTTCAGACGCGTCAAATTTTCAATAAACATCAGTTTCCCTTCTTATCCTTTCAAACCGCCAACAGCTCGACTAAACGACGCCGTTTCAATTCAGGTGGCTTGGGCTTAAATGCTTAACCCATTTTGATTGATAAATCCAAACCAGGTTGTCACTACAATCCTTTTTTGTAATTTGCAATTGGAACGAGATGCTTTGATATCAAAGCATTCTAGCCACCGACGGCTAGGTCTTCACAAATTCAGAAAATGATATAACCATAACTATATTCAAATAAAATAATAATAATCATAGCTTAGCCATTACTCAACATGTTTTAATTTTGAATAACCATATTAAAATCATTAGACTTCAAATATTCATTACTCTTTTAAAAAAAATTCATTAGATATAAATTTTTAAATTTCTTAAAATTAATAATATTAATAAATCTAGTTAACACCACGCAAACAAATATCAAATTAACAATAATCAAATAACTTTAAAAATTAATTAAAATGTTTTTAAAATATATCTATTCATAATATAACTAAAAATATTTGATGGAAAAATTATAAATACAAAATATTTGTATGTGTGTATGTTTATATTTTGAATTAGATATGATTTCCTTTTCAATTTACATATAAAAAAATAATTATTATAATTACAAAAAAATTTTAAGATTTTATTCAAATACTAAACAAAACTTCTTTTTTTTCTAAAACACTCCTGCTTATTGGATACAGACACCATTTTCATCTCTAATTCTAGCATTTTGTGTCAAAAATATGTATGCCTGTATATGTAACTTATTATGGTTACTTGAAGTTACTCGAGCCTTCAAACTTCATAAATAATAAAATTATGCTTACAATGTAATAAATATAATTTTTTTACAATTTAAACAATACTTCATTCTTTTATGAGATAGCGTGAAATCTTTTTTTTTTTTTAAGATTATACTTATCATCCCATCCTATTATAATTGTCAAGTACATTAATAAATCTTAAGAATTTAATATGGACTTTAATGTTTGATACTAACATGTTTTATATTTGTTATCTTATTCACTCTTTAATACTTTATTTGTTAAATGACTAATCTTGATTTATATTGTATAACACTTGATATAACAAATGCTTGGCACTTTCATAACCCATACTATATGGTATAACCGACACCTGAGCTATGAAAGGAACTTAATTTGTTGTTAACATAAGTTATAATCATGAATGCTTGACGAGATTTACAAGCATTAGCATTAATTGAATAAGATGACTAATGTAATCATGTTAACAATCTATAATCTGATTGGAACCTCCTTTGTGTATGGTTTCAATTGAATAATAAGAGTTTATACTATATTTGTTTGACATACCATTAGTGGATCCTCTAACCTTGACATTTATTTTTATCATTGTTTAATCTTTACGTTAATCTTCCATCTCAAAGTTTTCATCAACTTCTTCTTCTTCTTTTATTATTATTATTATTATTATTATTATTATTATTATTATTATTATTATCATTATTACTATTGTTGTTGTTGTTATTGTTGTTTTATACTATTACTATTATTATTATTATTACTACTACTACTATTCTTAGTACTATTATTATTATTATTATTATTATTATTATTGCTACTAATATTATTGTTGTTGTTGTTGTTGTTGTTGTTGTTACTATTGTTGTTGTTTATAATTTGTACAATTAACCTCCTTGTGGTTCGATCCCGGTCTTGCCGAGTGATTTATTACTTCGACACTCCTGCATTTGGGAGAAAACATCAATCTTTTAGTCGTGTCATTGGTCTTAGGGCATTAGGTGTTAAGACACCCTTACAAGCTTAGTAACTCGGGTCGTAGATACGGATACAAGCGTTGGGCCAATAGCTCCCAAGTCAGTTGACTTTAGGGTATTAGGTGTTAAAACACCACTTCGGGCTTAATTGCTTAGGTTAAGAAGGCTACGAAACCAAACTTATATACATTTTTATTATCATCATTTATTTTTCTCTTCTTTTTTTTGTTTTTTAAATTATATATTATCCATTTCTCTTAGTTATTACCTTTAACAAAAGAACATAAATAATGTAATAATCCAATATGCAACCCACAATCATATGTTAAAGTATATGTTTGTAAATTAAGGTTTAAGAATACATGTTAAATGAGTATATGAGCAGAATTAAGTAATAATAATGCGAAAGTTTGTAAACCTAAATATTTCAAGAAGTATTATGATAGACCTTATTAAGAATAGTTATTAAGATGTGTCTCAAGAGTCATAAAAAGATATCATTTACTTTGTCATCATAGTAACAATAATGAACACTGATAAACCTGCTTTATGAAATAGAAAACACAGTTAGTTAATTTTATTTTATTTTATTTTTAGTTACCACCCTCTCCTCTCAACCAAAACAAGACATTGTCCTCAATAACGAACGCTGACAAACCTGAAACACACTGAAACAAAAATAAAAAATAACAAAACACAATAATAAAATAAAAGGACAAAAAAAATTACAAATGAAGACTCAAATCTAATATAAGCTTTTTACGGCTTTCCTTAAATGACCAATTTATACAACTAATTGAGGGATCAATTACAGGAATGAAAGATTGTAGTTGGTCAATCAATTATTCATATACTTATTTAACAAACTCTCGCATTACTATTACTTAATTATGCTCATATACTCATTTAACGTGTATTCTTAAACCTTAATTTACACACACACTTTAACATATGATTGTGAGTTGCACAATGGATTATTACATTATTTATGTTCTTTTGTTAAAGGTAACAACAAAGGGAAAGGGATAGTATATAATTAAAAAAAAAACAAAAAAAACAAAAAACAAAAAAATGATGATAATAAAAATATAGATAAGTTTAGTTTCGTAGCCTCCATAACCTAAGCAATTAAGCCTGAAGGGGTATTTTAACACCTAATACCCTAAAGTCAACTGACTTGAGAGCTATTGGCCCAACGCTTGTTACATGGGTTGAGGAGAAAAGCTTAAGAGAATCAAACATTGCATTATCTACATATCAGTATCTGCGACCCGAGTTACTAAGCTCGTAGGGGTGTCTCAACACCTAATACCCTAAGACCAACCGGTCTGGGAGTCATTAGCTAAAAGCTCATTACATGGGTTAAAAATGCATGGTGTTTTAAGTTATATGTATATATATTTAAAAAAAAGAAAAAAATAATAATCTCAGCCCAAGGAAGTTAACCTTAAACATTAGAACAACAATTTTGTTTTCTTCCAAGAAAAGCCCCATAATTATGTGTTGATATATTGAGCATAAAAGAAAGGTTTATTAATATCTTATTAAGAGGTATTG
>NW_011500166.1:0-40332 GCF_000495115.2 Populus euphratica
TATTTTAAATACAAGCCTATCATATAAATGAAATGATTGATTGATAAGTTTAAGAACTAAAATTGAAAGGACAAAGAGATGGCCAAACTTAGAGAAAGGACAGAGAGATAGCCACACTTAGAAAAGAAATATCGGTGTAGTCCAAACTAAATAGTGTTCCGGTTTGATTCCCGAACAATCGTCATCCTATATCTTCTTATCTTGACTTTTTTCCTAGCCTTCCAGCTTTCTAAACTTTCGGGTAAAGGGACTTAGATCAAGGGGCTAAGGATTCTTTTTGTTGTAATCCCTTATTGCAAGGGGCTTCATATAAAAGTTGTAGGCCTATGTCTTACCTATCAATCCATATAAAGTAGACCTAAATCCAAGATCTACAGATCCAGATATGACCCAAGATTTAATAAAGCCTTTTTCAAGTCCAAATTGTAGCATCAATGAAGAAGTCTAAATCTGTCCTACAACCCAAATATTATTTAGTATTTGGTCTATATCTCGAGTTCTAGAAATCCAAATGACCTCCATTTTTTTTCCTAGAAAGTTGAGACAATTTTCTACAACTTTCATGTTTCAAGTGGTTTCAATTTTGATGTTATCATTGATGTTTTGGGTAGACAAGAGAAGATAAGGATTGTTATCAAGTCAAGAGTTGGCCACACACTCATCAATTAGTCATCAAATCAATAGTTCTCAATTTTAGCCTATAAAAGGAGGCATTTGCAATGCATTTAGGCATCTTGGTTTCCAGATCAAGATCATGCTCTTGCTTTCTCTCTTTGTATTTATGTAATGCTTAAGTTTTGCTTTCATTAATATCAAGTTTATACCTGTCAATTCCTTTCCTTTACTTAGTTAACTTTTATCTTATTTATGTTCTTATCTTGTTTATTTATTTTTTCTTTCTTTCATTATGTTTAGTTAAGTTTATTATGTCAATGTGAAAAGGTTACACCAATAGTGTAAGAATAAGTGTAGAAACTTAATATGGACTTTAATGTTTGATATTAATATGTTTTGTATTTGTTATCTTGCTCACTCTTTAATACTTTGTTTGTCAAATGACTAATCTAGATTTATATTGTATGACACTTGGTACATCAAATGCTTGATATTTTCATAGCCCATAGTGTATGGTATAACTGACACCTGTGCTATGAAAGAAACTTGATTTGTTGTTAATATAAGTTATAATCATGAATGTCTGATGAGATTTACAAGTATTAGCATTAATCGAATAAGATAACTAATGTTAACAATTTATAATCTGATTGGAACCTACTTTGTGTGTGGTTTCCAATTGAATAATAAGAGTTTATACTATACTTATTTGACATACCATTAGTGGATCCTTTAACCTTGACATTTATTGTTATCATTGTTACTACTATTACTACTACTATTATTGTTACTATTATTGTTGTTGTTGTTGTATTTATTACTTCGACACTCCTGCACTTGGGAGAAGACATCAATCTTTTGGTCGTGTCAAGTTTTTGACGCCGTTGCCAGGGAGGTAAGTTCTTGTACAAATTATAGTATTTATTTTATTTTTTCTTTTAACTTTTCTTGTATATAACTTTGTTTCTTTACTGTTGTTTCTTCTTCTTTTGTTTTTTTTTCTTCCTTTTATTCTATTCCTACACGTGCATAAGAGTATGGTCATGTACATTAAATGGTAGACTTTGTAGGGTATCCTCATCATTTTTAAAAATATGGCTGAAGAAGATAATCAATCACTTTATAATGAGAATAACCATGCTAGAACACTAAGAAACCATATGAATCCCACAAGAACAAGTACGCCATCATACATAGTTTTTCCTTCTAATGCATCTCATTTTAGTTTTAAGCCAGACATTATTCAACTTTTACCTTTTTTTCATGGATTAGATTTAGAAAATCCATACTTGCATTTAAGGGAATTTGAGGAGATTTGTAACTCCTATAATGACTCAAATTATAGCATGAACACTATCAGATTAAAACTTTTTCCTTTTTCATTAAAAAATAAAGCTAAAATATGGCTACAAAATTTGAGACCAGGATCCATTCGTGCTTGGGATGAAATGCAACAATATTTTTTAAAGAAGTTTTTCATATATCACAGAACAAACTCTTTCCAAAGACAAATCACCACTTTCACTCAAAAACCAGGAGAAATATTTTATCAATGTTGGGATAGGTATCGAGACTTCCTTAATACTGGCTCTCATCATGGTTTTGAAACATGGAGATTGGTTTCATATTTTTATGAAGGTTTAACACCTAGAGATAGACAAATGGTTGAATTGATGTGCAATAGAACTTTTAAAGATAAAGACCCTGATGAAGCAATGAAGTACTTAAACTTGTTAGTTGAAAATGCTCAAAATTGGGACACTGCGGGTACTTATGACGCACCAACTATGACTCGACCTCATACATCCAATGGAGGTATGTATAATATTAGGGAAGATTATAACCTTCAAGTGAAGTTTGCATCTTTAGCTAGAAAAGTCGAGGCACTAGAATTGAAAAAGAGTGGCCAATTAAAATATGTTGAAAACATTGTGTGTCAAATATGTGAAACAAATGAATACTTAATCAATGACTGTCCAACCTTGCCTTCTTTTAAGGAATGTCTTCATAAACCAACTCATGCTTTAAATAGTTTTCAAAGGGCCAACCACAACCTATACTCACAAACACACAACCCTGATTGGAGAAATCACTGAAATTTTAATTAGAAGAGTGATAATAACAATGTACAAACTTCACAACCATCGTTTCAAGCACACCATAATTTCCAAAATTCTCATAGATATGCACCTCCTTATGCTCCACCTCCTAGAAGAAATCTTGAGGAAACATTGTATGTATTCATTAAAAAGCATGAGACAATCAATACTCAACTTGCTCAAAACATGATAGATGTTAAAGATACTCTTGCAAAATTGACATCTGCTCTCAGTTTTCAAGAGAAAGGTAAGTTTCCATCTCAACCACAACAAAATCCCAATGGGCAATACAATGCAAATTCAAGTAGTTTTGGAAACCAACACATGGATCAAGTCAAATCAGTCACTACTATTTGCAGTTGTAAGATTATTGAAAAACCCACTCTTGAACCTTGTGAGAAAGATGATGACTCAATCTCTGAGGGTAAGGAAGGGGTTGAATCTGAAAATTGCAAAGAAACGATTGATTCCTTACCAGCACTTCCATTTCGTCATGCCATGACCAAACAAAGAAAAATCAATCACAACTCTGAAATCTTTGAAACTTTCAAACAAGTAAAGATCAAAATATCTTTGTTGGATGCTATTAAAGAGGTTTCTTCTTATGCTAAATTTTTGAAAGATCGGTGCACTGTGAAGAGAAAATGGAATATAAAAAAGAAAGCCTTTTTAGCCAAACAAGTTAGTGCGATTCTTCAGAACAATAATGCTTTAAAATATAAAGACCCTGGTTGTCCTTCAATTTCTTGCTTTATTGGAAAACATAAAATTGAAAGAGCCTTGATCTTGGAGCTAGTGTAAATTTACTTCCATATTCAGTTTTTTAGAGTCTCAATCTAGGTGAGTTAAAACCAACTTCTGTAACTCGTTTTCTTGCCAATAGATTTGTAAAATGCTTAGAGAAATAATTGAAGTTGTGTTAGTACAAGTCGATAAATTCATTTATCCTATGGATTTTATTGCCTTGGACACACAACTTATTGAAACATGTAATTCATTTCCTCTTATTTTAGAATGTCCATTTCTTATCACTTCTAATGCATTGATTAATTGTAGGAATGGACTAATGAAGCTATCATTTGGAAACATGACACTAGAGATTAATATTTTTAATAGTTGCAAGCAAGCTAGAGATAATAATGATTTACAAGAAGTAGATCATATTGAAGAATTAATTTATGATCAACTTAAATCTACTTTAAGTAAAATTGAGGTTGATGAATCTGAAGATATACAAATAATTTATTCTCAGAAAGAAATCACAAATGAAAAAGGCACTGAAAATATTGATGCGAATCTTTTGTCAATAGTGACAATAGATTTGACATCTGACATCACACCAATTGATGATTACTTTCCTGACGAATCCTTACTTTCTCTTAGTTTAATACCTTGGTATGATAAAAATATTAATTTTCTTGCTTTAGCAGATTTACCAGTTGATAGGAGTACCTAAGACAAAGGAAAGTTTGTGAATGAAGTTAAGAACTTTTATTAGGATAACCCTAACTTATTCAAATATTGTTCTGATCAAATATTTCAAAGATGCATTCCTGACAATGAGGTAAGTAGTGTTATTCAACTTTGTTATTCTGAAGCATGTGAGAGTCATTTCTCATCAAAAAAGACAATTATAAAAATCTTTCAAAATGGATTTTATTAGCCCACCATGTTTAAGGACACGCATGCATTCTACAAAACTTGTGAAAATTATCAAGAAGTTGATACTAGTTAAAAAGTTTTGCTTTCTAATTCTCAACTCTATTTATTCCCTAGAGGGCTAAGATCAAGATGGAGCAGTCCATTTATTGACAAACATGTGTATCCTTATGGGGCCTTTGCTATTAAGAATCCAAAGAATAACAATGTTTTGAAGATAAATGGACATCTTTTGAAAGCTTACTTGGATAATTTTTCTAGTGAAAATGAATCCACTAATTTGAATGATCCTATAGATAAAAGTTGATTATTTTGTTTTTCTCACATTTGTTTTTGTTTTTTCTTTCTTTATGACTCTTGGTTTGCTAGTCTCTCTTACTCTGGTTAAATGGTGGATAACGGTACTCCGTAATTCTTAAGTCGTTTCTTTTAGTTTCCTATGATAACTAATGTCTGTGTCTATATTTGTTCAATTCCTTGTTCATTCTCTTTTCTTTGCATCTATTTTCCACCTCTCATCTTAAAAAATGGACACCACTCTTGAAAAATTGAAAAAATATTTTCCTACTTTGCCTAAAAATACGATTACAAAAATTTACTGAGCTAGGTGTGCAAGATTGAGGTTGTTAATGAACCATGAAATTCCTCAAGAGATTCATTGGCTAATTGAAGCAAAGGTCTGATAATCAGGTGAATCATCTAATTTCTTCATTTCACACATGTCTGGAATAGGTAAAAATACTTTTGTAAAGAAATATCGTGCAAAACGACTAAAAGTCTACCATCGATGTGCTAGATGGACTTGTAATGCACAATGTTGTTATTTAGGAATGATATCTATAAACCATGAAGAAAAAATACAATTCATTAAGGATGGCCTGAGTAAGGAGTCTTTAGATAATTTTCTATTAACTCTTGAGACACATCCTAGTGGAGATGTGTATCGTCTAATTCATGATTTATAACCATTATTCCATAAAGAACATGCTTGACATAGTCTTTGAAATATGACTAAAAAAGACCTTGTTTGCTGATTTTTAAGAAAACTAGATGGGAAACCTATCCCCGACCCATAGAGAGCGTTTAAACCGTTTTTGGACGTAAAACCAAGAGAAAATGTGAGCCACAATCACAACTGTGATTTGAGTCTTAGTTTGTATAAACTTGTGTCTTTTGGTTTTATTAATAACATAATATTTATGTTTTATTGTTTCTTATATTTGTTTAAGTGTGTTTCAAGTTTGTCAGTTTTTGTTATTTCAAGTGATATCTTCTATACTCTATCTTTCTATGTTAAGACATTGAGAACAATATCTCGTTTTAGTTAGGGGGAAAGGGTAGTAGTTGATAAAAAAAGCCTAACTATGTTTTCTATTTCATAAAACATGTGCAAAATTGTTGTTACTAGGATGATAGAGTAAAGGAGTTCTTTTGTTAAAGTGACTCTTGAAACGCATCTTTGTAACCATTCTTAATAAGGTTTATCATAATACTTATTGAAATAGTAAGGTTTACAAACTCTCGTATTGTTATCACTTAATTATGCTCATATACTCATTTAACATGTATTTTTAAACCTTAATTTTCACACACACTTTAATATATGATTGTGGGTTGCACATTCGATTATTACATTATTTATGCTCTTTTATTAAAGGTAACAACTAAGGGAAATAGATAGTATATAATTTGAAAAAAATAAAAAATAAAACAAAGAAAAGAGTAAAAAAAGATAATAATAAAAATGTAGATAAATTTGGTTTTGTAGCTCTCTAACCTAAGCAATTAAGCTCGAAAGGGTGTTTTAACACCTAATACCCTAAAGTTAACTAACCTGGGAGCTATTGGCTCAACGCTTGTTATATGAGTTGAGGAGAAAAGCTTAAGAAAATCAAGCATTGTACTATTTACGTATCAGTATCTACAACCCGAGTTACTAAGCTCGTAGAGGTGTCTTAACACCTAATACCCTAAGACCAACTGGTTTGGGAGTCATTAGCCGAAAGCTCATTAAGTTATATGTATATATATTAAAAAAAAGAGAAAAAAGTGAAAACAAATCCCAACCCAAGGAAGTTAACCTTAAACATTAGAACAGGAATTTTGTTTTCTTCTAAGTAAAGCCCTATAACTATGTGTTGATATATTGAGCATAAAAGAATGGTTTATTAATATCTTGTTTAAGAGGTATTGAATAAATATATAAATTTAATGAGAGTTTGTTTATCTGAATAGATTAATGAAAGTTGAATGATTAATACCTTACTTTGTGGAGTTTGCAAATTATTTGAATGATAAGAGTGCTCCATGACTATTAAGTCGATTCTTTTAGTTCTCATGATAATTGATATTTGTGTATATATTTGTTCAATTCCTTGTTTCTTCTCTTTTCTTTGCATCTCTTTTTCACTTCTCATCTTAAAAAATGGACACCACTCTTGAAAAATTGAAAAAGTATTTTCCTACTTTGCCTCAAAATGTGATTACAAAAATTTATTGAGTTAGGTGTGCAAGATTGAGTTGTTAATGAACCATGAAATTCCTCAAGAGATTCATTGGCTAATTGAAGCAAAGGTCTGATTATCAGGTAAGTCATCTAATTCCTTCATTTCACACATGCCTGAAATAGGTAAAAGTACTTTTGCAAAGAAACATCATGTAAAACAACTAAAAGTCTATCATTGATGTGCCAGATGGACTTGTAATGTATAATTTCGTTGTTTAAGAATGATATTTATAAACTGTGAAGATAAAATACAATTCATTAAGGATGGCTTGAGTAAGGATTATTTTGATAATCTTCTATTAACTCTTGAGATGCATCTTAGTGGAGATGTGCATCATGCAATTCATGATTTATGATCCCATTTTCATAAAAAACATGATCGACTTAGTCTTGAGAATTTGACTAAAAAGACCCTATTTGTCAGTTTTTAAGAAAAGAGAATCCTATCCCCGAGCAACAGAGGGCATTTAAGCCATTTCTGAACGTAAAACCAAGGGAAGGTGTAAACCACAATCACACTACCTGTACATACACATGTTTTTTTCAAAAAAAAAAATATAATATAAAAAAATAAATAAATAAAAAGAGAGAGTGAGACTTCAGCTAGCCTACATATAGGTGGTATGGTTGCTTTTTTAATTTCTCATCTATAAAATCTTCTCTTCCTTTCCTTCATTTCTACTCAACCATACATTCAACATATATAGAAGTGTGTAGAAATGACAAGTTCCTCAAGTCATCACATAAGAAACATTTGTGTTTTTAATAGATCTAGTCCTAGGAAGGAAATAAAGTTTTTAGAATCAGCAAATCATCTTAGTCAGGTATTAGCTGAGAGAAAGATTCATTTAGTGTATAGGGAAGGCAACTTTGGGTTATGGAAGGAGTGTCAATAACAGTATTTTTTGGAGGTAGTCAAGTTTTAGGGGCTGTTCCCAAAGCTTTAGCACAAGGAGACATCATTGGAAAAATAATTGGAGAGAAACTACAGGTCTCCACAATGTTTGAGCAAATGAATGCCGTGTTTAAACTTGTTGATGCCTTCATTACCTTACTAGGTGGCCTGGGCATATTGAAAGAGATTTTTCATATTTCCTTTTGGGCCCAACTGCACATTCACCACAAACTTATAGGTATGTTAAATGTTAATAGTTTTTATGATAAATTGTTGTCTTTTCTTAATTATACTATAGAACAAGAATTTTTAACATCTTTGACACGACAAATCATAATCTCTACTGTTACTACTAAACAATTGAATGACCAACTACAATCTTTCACTTTTGTAATTAATCCCTCAATGAGTCATAAAAATTGATCAACTAAGGAAAGCCTTAAAAAACTTATATTAGATTTGAGCCTTCATTTGCGAATCCTTGTGTTTTTTTATTTTATTAATAGCATATTATTTTGTTTTGTTATTTATTATATTTGTTTAAGTGTATTTTAGGTTTGTTAGTGTTTGTTGGTTTAGGTGATCTCTTCTATACTCTATCTTTTTACCTTAGAACATTGAGGACAATGTGTCATTTTGGTTGAGGCGAAAGGGTAGTAGTTGATATTAAAAAAAAAAACTAACTGTGTTTTTTGTTTTATAAACCATTTGCAAAACTCTTGCTACTAGGATGACAGAGTAAATGAGTTCTTTTGTTAAAGTGACTTTTGAGATACATCTTAGTAAACATTTTTAATAAGGTTTATCAAAATACTTCTTGAAATATTCAGGTTTACAAACTCTCGCATTGTTATTACTTAATTATACTCATATACTCATTTAATAAGTATTCTTAAACCTTCATTTTCAAACACACTTTAACATATGATTGTGGATGGTACATTGGATTATTACATTATTTATATTTTTTTTATTAAAGGTAACAACTAAGGGAAAGGGATAATATATAAATTGTAAAAACAATGATGATAATAAAAACGTAGATAAATTTAATTTTGTAGCCTTCTTAACCTAAGCAATTAAGTTTGAAAGGGTGTTTTAACACCTAATACCATAAAGTCAACAAACTTAAGAGCTATTGACCCAATGCTTGTTACATGGGTTGAGGAGACAAGTTTAAAGGAATCAAACATTGCATTATTTACATATTAGTATCTGCAACTTGAGATACTTAGCTTGTAGGGGTGTCTCAACATTTAATGCCCTAAGACCAACTAGTTTGGGAGTCATTCGTTGAAAGCTCATTACATAAGTTAAAGATACATTATGATTAATTTTTAGGAGTCGCCACCTAGTATTATGGTCACTAAAAACTTATGGTCTGTGAGAGTTTGATTAAGGGACTGGTTGTGTAAGGGAAAGACGCATCACCCCCAGTGTACCCTACCTAAGGTAAGCTGCATTGTTATTTGATTGTTTTTTAAGTTGGGTTTCTATTTATTGGTTTTATCCAAGACAGATCTCTCTTCATGAGAGACTCTCTACCTTATCGGGGTAAATCCTAAGTCTTGTAAAGTCTAAATTTTAGCATCATATTTACTTACACTTTGTATCTTTAATACCTCAGGGTGTACTTCATCATGCAATTTTACACCCAAAAATATTAAAGTCTACATCTGGATCCTAGAAAAAAATTAGATTTTTTTTTGATATGTTGGCCAAACCCTAATGGATGATCATAAACTAGTTATAATATCCATTTTTTGGTTTTCCAAACATGAGAAATATGCAATTTTTAAGATTTGGCCATATGCATGCAAATAATTTTTAAAAAGGAAAATTGATTTGAAAGTTTTTTTGAGATTTTTTTCTGGATATTTTTTTGATATTTTAGAGAAAACCAGGTATTTTAATACTGGATTTGTATTTTACAGTGTAAATATACAATCCAATATTATGTAAAATTAGTAGAAAAATATTTTTTTAAATGTTTTTTGTTTTTTTAAGAAATATATATAATAAAAATCAAAAAAATTTAAAGGATTTTTTTGAATTTTTTTTGTTTTTTTAAGAAATATATATAATATTATATATATATATATATTTAATAAATATTATTAAAACATGTGAGTTGGCCCGGCCCCACCCCGCTGACTAGGCCGGGCTTATTCTCACAAGAGGTGGGCCAACATTGACCTAAAATGGTTGGGCTGATCTCGACCTAGAATTTTAGTTTTTTGGGCCGGGTTGGGCCACCACTGGCCTGGCCCATAAGCAAATGTTAATTATTTGCAGAACGTGAATAGTGGTTCACGTTCTGCATGCAACCAAAATGGTTGCAGAAAATGGAGGATGGTGAAGGAGAAGGCTACTAGTGTTTGTGGTCACGACCATGATCAGGAGGTTGAGCTGACAGTTCGAGTGGCGTCTTTACGAGGAACGGTAGAGGAGTTGGCAGCCAGTGGTAGAGGAAACAAACGAAAAAAAAAAATGAAGTTGTAAAGAGGAGAGAGAAAGGTTCACGGTGGCTCTTGGTGGTCGGTAAGTAGCTTCCTATGGCGGAGCTAGTGGTGGATAAGCTGTTGGTAGCTTCGGTTGGTGGCTGGAACGGCCGAGAGAGAGAAGGAAAGAAAAACTATAGAAACGGTGGCAGAAGGGCTGATTTTTGGCCAACTTTGGACCATATTTCTTTCCCCTTCAAGCCATGAAATGCACCCCTATTTATAGGAGGTGGAAGAGGGATATTTTGTCTTTAATGGTGTCAAATCTTGGCCTTTGGTTTGGTTGGTAAACATCCAAACCATTGGTTCAAAATGTGCATTGTGAGTTGAATAATCATTTAATTTAACCTTGAATTTGCATTTTTTTTCTCTATTTTTTGGCATTATGGGGGACAATTAAGCCTTGAATTTTCTCAAAAAATTGCAGCTTGATTTTTGCTTATTTTGCAATCTTTCTTGATCTTCTTTCTCCACATTGTCAGGTTTTTTTTTTATTTTTTGATTTTTATTTTGAAAAAGAAATTGATTTTTGGGGAATAACCTAGAATTGGGTTATGACAGGGCAGATATATAAATTTTTGGTGAAAAATGCAGATATTTTTCAAAGTGGTCTTATTGTAATAGGCAACCTACCTAGGTGCAAAATACAAGGATTTTCAAATGATGGTTTCATTGTAATGGGCAACCGACCCAAATGGAAAAAGAAAAGGGTTTTTAAAGAGGTCTGATTTTACCTAGGTGAAATAAAATAAAATAAAATAAAATATCTTGAAGAGAAGACATGATAGGGCTCGAAGGCACACCATTCAAGAGATGAGAGCTTAAAGGATTGTTCAAAAAGAGAAAATATTCGAAGGGGAGCGAATGCTGAAAAACACACTCGAAAGGAGGTAAGGTTGGAAAACGCACTATCTAAAGTGGTTGAAGGCCCAAAGGCGCACTTAAAAAGAGGCAGGGTTATAAAATGCACTACCCAATGTGGTCGAGGGCTCTAATGCACACTCAAAAGAAGGCATGGTTAGAAAACACACTACCTAAGGTGGTTAAGGGCTTAAAGGCACACTTGAAAAGAGGTAGGGTTAGAAAATGCATTACCTAAAGTGGTTGAGGGCTCTAAGGCGTGCTTGAAAAGAGGTAGGGTTAGAAAATGCATTGCCTAAAAAGGCCGAGAGCCTAAAGGCGCACTCAGAAAGAGGCAAGGTTATAAAATGCACTATCCAAGGTGGTCCAGGGCTCTAAGATGTACTCAAAAGGAGACATAGTTAGAAAAAACATTACCTAAGGTGATTAAGGGCTCCAAGGCGCACTCAAAATGAGGTAGGGTTAGAAAATGCACTACCTAAAGTGGTCGAGGGTTTTAAGGCGTACTCGAAAAGAGACAGGGTTATAAAATGAATTACACAAGGTGGTCGAGGGCTTTAAGGCGCACTCAAAAGGAGACGTGGTTAGAAAACACACTACTTAAGGTAATCGAGGGCTGTAAGGTGCGTTCGAAAAGAGATAGGGTTAGAAAACGCACTACCTAAAAAGGGCTCCAAGGCGCACTAATTTGTAAAGTAATGCATTATGATTAATATATATGTATACTTACCTAACAAATATAGGTCCCCTTTTCTTCATGGAGTTTTCCTCTTCTTAAAAGTTTGAGTCTCCAATAGTAAGCTTTTATGGCTCTTTTGCTCTACCTTACTCGAGTTACATATGACATTAGCGAGCCTTTATCTCTAGGTTACCAGCTTTGCCTTGCCTTTTTCATAAGATCATGGAGCTAGCCCTTATGTCTTTTGGTAGATTGCCCCCCGGTTTGATCATGTCTCTAATTGTTCAGTTTGGGTTTTACTTAGGGATGAAGCTATATGGAAGAAGATCTAGTTATGTACAAAGAGTTGTCTTCATGAAGAATTTTTTGGAATTTCAAAGCTATTCAAAACAATCATTTTGATGTTTTCTCAAAACAAACATGTTCTGAAAAATTCAAACGAATCTCATGGATATGTTTGCATGAGTTGTTGAAAAATTCTTGAGGGTTTGATTGGTCAAAAGGGTTCAAGCTTCAATTTGAGGGTTTCAAAGAACTAGTTTTCAAAGCATTAATTTTTCTTGCATGAATAATGACTTGTTTCACATGGAAAAACAAAGTCTATCGATCCAAATTGCTCGTATTTGATCAAAAAGGGCTTGATTGGGCATGTAACGTAGGCTTTAACTCTTGGCTATGAAGAAAAATGATATTTATAAGCTGAAAAGGTGTTTAATAGACTTCAAGACTAAGGATCACTTAGTGCTTATATCCCCAAACTCTTTTTTTTTGTGTTCTATGAATTTTTGAACCTTGGAATTGATTTTCAAAATGGCCCACAATGCCCCTCAATGTTGGGCTTTTCTTCTTTTGGTTTTGAGCATTCTTATATTAGTGGTTTTTGTGGCACTCTCAAATCTTTTTAGAACTCTTTCATGCCTCCCCAACTTTGTTTGGGCACTTTTGATCATTAAAAATTTTCTTTTATGCCCCTAGTGTTGTTTGGGCACTTTTAGTTATTAAGAATTTTTTTTGCACTTGCCCCCCAGTATAGGGTGTGATCCTAGCCAATGTTATTTTTAAAAAATATATATTAGGCTAAAAAAGGGATAGTAAGAGATTTTTTTTTTGGAATTTGTGAAAGGATGATCAAAGATGGTCTTTCTTCATTTCAAATGTAAGCAGTTAGAATTGGTAAGCTTTGCTTTCTTTTATATGAACATAAAAAATGGTTTCTCATTATTTATGCAGTCAAAACTCAACTTTAGAGTTATCTATGGCGTTTGGGTTATCTTTTAGGTTTTTTAAGTGTTAGGATATCACTTGAATTTTCAGAACTTGTTTATTAGAACAAACATCAATTTGATTTTTGTTTTTGTATTAAAATTTTGATTTTCCAAAAATCTTTTTGAAAACATGGGATTGTGCTTGTTTCTTAGAGAGAGAAAAAAGGAAAATACCAAAGAATTCTTGGTGTAGTGGTTTTGTAATTAAAAGGTGTGCTCAATGTGTTATTTTCATCAATAAAAATAAAAGCACATTATGAACATAGAAAGGCACATGATTTTATTAATAAGAAAGATTCATTTGACAATGAAAGTCTTGTGGCATTAAAAACCAAATTGCTAACAGACTAAAACAAGCATGATCAAACAAAAGACAATAATGAGGTAGGCTTTCATCCTCCCATCTTGTGGCAGAACTTCATCCTCTATCCTTGAGAATGCACACTATTTTCTTCGCACCCTACTCTTGCCATTAGTGCTTTAAGGTTTTCAGAGCATTCCACCTCTAGTGTATTTACCGATCCAACTTGATGTGGTAAAGGGTTCGAACTCATGTTTGGAGTTCATTCAAGGGTTATCCATCTAGCTTTAATCAAATACATAAGCCTCTTCTTAAAGGCACTACAAGTATGGATGTTGTGTCCTGCGACACTAGCATGGTACTCGCAAGTGAGGTCGAGCTTGTACCAATTAGGGTAAGGTGGTTGCAGTGGTGTAAGAGGTTTAAGAGATACATACCCAATGCTTAGTAGCTTTTGGTACATTTCATTTAAGGGCAATGGTAATGGAGGTAGTTGTTCTTGGACTCTTTGGTGTTTGGTTTGAGGCTTAGGTTTTTTGATAGGAAAAGAAGAGTTGAAATTAATGTTGGCGATTTGGGATAAAAAGGATGGAGTGTGATAGTTTTGGAACAGGGTCTTCCTACCCTTATTACCACTTTCAACATAATCGCCCTCCTTTCTTTTACCCTTAAAGCCTCTTTTATCAGTGGGCACAAATATTCTACCACTTTTTACTCCTTACTCTATGTGCTCAGCTACTGCCACAACATCAATAAAGTGCTGGGTCGAACTACCCAACATATGCTTGTAGTATGGTACCTTGAGTGTGTTGGCAAATAAAGTCACCATCTCTTTGTCCAAGAGTGGGGGATGTACTTGAGCAACTAGGTCTCTCCATCTTTAAGCATATTTCATTATGTTTTCCTTGTCCTTCTTCTCTAGATTGGATAAACTAGTTCTATCAAGAGTAATGTCCATGTTGTACTTGAATTGCTTCACAAATGCATCCACCAAGTCTTTTCATTTACGGATTTTGGTGTTGTCTAATCTCATGTACCAACTTAACGCTGCCCCACTTAGGCTATCTTAGAAAAAATGCATTAGTAGTTTCTCATTGTGTACTACTTCTGTCATTTTATTGTAGTAAGATTTTAAATGTGTTATAGGACATTGTGTTCTAGTGTAATTGATGAATTCATGAACACGAAACTTTTTAGGATAACAATATTTGGGACCAAACACATTTCTGGTGCTCGTACAGGATCATACAAGTCTACCCTTTCAATGACTCTAATCCGAGCTTCCAACGCTGTAATTTTATCTAGATCAATGCCATTAGATGACTTAGTCTTATGGGACTCATTGACAAATGGATTTATGACTGCATGGGCTGGATTGTGTGAAGATTCTTGACCTTATTCACTCATTGTTTCTTTGGGTTAAGTTGTTGTCGAAGGCTGAACAAAAATAGTTGGCCGATTAAAAGGACCTTTACAGAGGTATTTCTAAGTGTTTGCTCGAGCAAGCTAGTGAGGCGAGCCACACTTGCTTTCAAAGACTCTAACTCTTCTTGAAAATAGGAGTCACGGTGAGCACGCTCTTTATCTTCCATGTTTCTTGCTCGGAGTCGGGTGTTGTAGGCTCTTTTGGGACCTATATTTCAACCGGATGCAAGTATGTATGTTATTTACAATGGATGGATGTATATATGTGGATGCAAATGTATACACATTGGTATGAATGACAAAAACCCATGCAAAATAAATATGTAAAGAAGGTTCAAGGTCATTACATGATAGGTAGGCTTTCTACCTGGTCTTAAAAGGGTATGTGAACTGCCTAGTGACTACCTTGCATGAAGGTAGTATAACGGTTTATAAAAAATGGTTGGGACACAGTGTGACTGCCATTACCAAGTAAACACTCAGCTCATAGTTGGATGTTTCACGAATATGAACCCTAACTGAAAGTCATGAGATAGACCACTACTCCCCACCTAATCTAGAATTAGGTTTATTCATAAAATTAAAATGCATGCTAAAGAAGTAAAAATAGAAGCTAAAATTAAACACCAACTAAAAGGCAAACAATCAAACAAGCAAAGTTTAGTCCGACCATACATACTTGTTCCTAGTGGAGTCGTTATCCTGTCACGGGGGCGACGTCATCTGGTGAAGGTGGAGGCTCTCTATCGTGCCTCTGGTTATGGGATGTTGTGTGTTGGAAATATTATGATTAATTTTTTGGAGTCGCCACCTAGTATTATGGTCACTAGAAACTTATGGTCTGTGAGAGTCCGAGTAAGGGACTAGTTGTGCAAGGGGAAGACACATCACCCCTAGTGCACCTTACTTAAGGTAAGTTGTATTGTTGTTTGATTATTTTTTAAGTAGGGTTTTTATTTATTGATTTTATCTAAGGCTCAAGACAAATCTTTCTTTATGAGAGAGTCTCTACCTTATCAAGTTAAATCCTAACTATTCTAAAGTCTAAATTTTAACATTATATTTATTTACACTTTGTATCTTTAATACCTGAGAGTATACTTTATCATGTAATTTTACACCCACAAATTTTAAAGTCTAATGAATGATCATAAATTAGTTATGATATCCATTTTTGGGTTTTCAAAACATGAGAAATATGCATTTTTTTATGAAAACATGCTTGGAAAATTTTTAAAAATGAAAATTGATTTGAAAGTTTTTCTGAGATTTTTTAGGAACTGCTTTTGATATTTTGGAGAAAATAGGGTATTCTAATACCAGATTTGTAGTTTACAGTGTAAATATACAACCCGATATTATGTAAAATTAGTAGAAAAATATTTAAGAAAATCAAAAAATTTAAAGGATTTTTTTTTAATTTGTTTTGAAATTTGTTTATTTTTTTAAGATATATATATATATATGTAATATTATTATATATATTAAATAAATATTATTAAAACATGTGGGCTGGGCCGACCTAGTTGACTAGGCTAAGCTCAGTCCTAGAAGAGGTAGGCCAACATCGGCCCAAAATGGTTGGGCCGATCTCGGTCCAAAATTTTCGCTTTTTGGGCTGGGCTGGTCCCAACCCAGACCCTTAGGCTGGGCCAACACTGGCCTGGCCCATAAGCAAATGGTAATTATTTGCAGAACGTGAACAATGGTTCACGTTCTGCATGTAACCGAAATGGTTGCAGAAAATGAAGGTTAGCAGAGGAGAAGGCTACCAGTGTTTGTGGTCACGACTGTGATTTGGAGGTTGAGTTGATGGTCTGACTGGTGTCTTTACGAGGAATGGTGGAGGAGTTGGCAGTTGATGGCAAAGGAAACAGATGAAAAAGAACAAAATGAGAAGCTATAGAGAGGAGAGAGAAAGGTTTACGGTGGCTTTCAATGGTCGGTAGGTAGCTTCCTATGGTAGAGCTAGTAGTGGATAAGTTGTTGGTGGCTGGAACCTTAGAGAGAGAGAGGGAAAGAAAAACTGTAGAAACAAGGGTAGAAGAGTTGATTTTTGGCTGACTTTGGACCCTATTTTTTTCCCCTTCAGGCTATGAAATGCACCCCTATTTATAGGAGGTGAAAGAGGAACATTTTATCTTTAATGATACAAAATCTTGGCCTTTGGTTTGGTTGGCAAGCATTCCAACTGTTGGTTCAAAAGGTGTATCATGAGTTGTTAAAGTTGCAAGAAAAAGGTTGTTTGAGTTGGCTTTTTCAAGTTGGCACCGGGGTCGGTATCATGTTCATAGGCTTGAACGGACCATACATGGGGATAGAGGGATGTCAAGTGACCATTTTGGTGCATGAATTGTCAATTTTGGTGGACACATGAGGCATTAAATGCACCTTAAAAGTATCTCCATGAGCTGTCATTTTTAGGAAAAAATCGGGGAAGACAATGAATAATGAACATACGATGCGTTGTCTGGTCCCTATTTTTTTTTAACAAAAACGATGTTGTTTTTTTTTAATCAAAATTAGGGATTTTTGCAAATCTTCAATTTAGTCCTCTATCTTTTAATTGATTTCAATGGTATCCCTAATTAACCTTAAACCTTTGATTTTGTGCAATTTAGCCTTTGCCGAAACTTCAATTGGAACCCCAAGTTTGCGCGCCTTTTACAGTATAGTCCTTGGTCTCGGATTTTGTTAATTTAACCTCTAATTGACCATTAAACTTTCAATTTCTTCAATATGACCCCCGAATTTTGTCAATTAAACCCCTATAGTTTGGCGCCTTTTGCATATTGGTTCTTCGCTTTGAATTTAATCAATTTAACCCCTATAGTTTGGCACCTTTTGCATATTGATCCTTGGCTTTGAATTAATCAATTTAACCCCTAATTGAGCCAAAACTTTCAATGTTCTTGTAATTTGACCCTTAATTTCAGTCAATTAACTTGGTAAAAAGTAAATTTGGTCTCTTAAAACTCCAATCTTCACAAATAAGCCCAATTAGGCTCCCAAACTTAATGTTTCACCAATTAAGCCCCAAATAAAATTAATTTGACCTATTTAATGTATAATTAAGTCCTTGAACTTAATTAAATTCTTCAATTGGACCCAAATTAATTCTTAAACATAATTAAAATTTAATTTCACCCATGATTAAATCAAATTGGTCTATTAAAAATTTAATTATGTCATTGGACTTAATTTTTATACAAATTTGTCCAATAATCATTTAATTTAACCTTGAATTAGCATTGTTTTCTCATTTTTTAGGCATAATAGGGTACAATTAGGCCTTAAATTTCATCCAAAAATTGCAGTTTGATTTTTGCCTATTTTTTGCAGTCTTTCTTGAACTTTTTTCTCCACATTGCTAACCTTGATTTTATTTTTTGATTTTTATTTTTTTAAAAAAAAAAATTTAGGGAATAACTTATAATTGGGTTATGACAAAGCAGATATATAAATTTAATGAGAATTTCCTTATCTGCATAGATTAATGAAAGTTGAATGATGAATGTCTTGCTTTGTGAAACTTGCTAATTGTTTTTCTATTTTAACGCTTTGAATACTAAAGACTAGTAATAAGCTAGTTCGGGGGTGTGATTAGTACTTAAAAGTATATTTTTATTAAGGTTTTATATCATTATTTTATTCTTGAAGTATTAGTAATTCCTTAACTAAAGTATGTTTTATAATAACAAGTTTGATACTATAAGATACCTTTAATTTATGATAGATGTTCTTCTTAAATGTAGGCTGACACGACGAAAAGATTGATGTCTTCTCCCAAGTGCAGGAGTGTCGAAGTAATAAATAACCCGGCAAGACCGGGGTCGAACCACAAGGAGGTTAATTGTACAAATTATAAAAAAAAATTATAAAACAACAATAACAACAACAACAATAGTAATAATAATAATAACAATAATAATAATAATAATAATAATAATAATAACACCATTAGTGTAACCTTTTCACCTTGACATAATTAACTTAGCTAGACATAATGAAAGAAAGCAAAATAGATAAACAAAATAAGAACATAAAAGTTAACTAAGTAAAGGAAAGGAAATGAAAGGCATAAACTTAATATTAATGAAAACAAAGCATAAAAAATACAAAGAGAGAAAGGAAGAGCATGATCTTGATCTGAACACCAAGATGCCTAAATGCATGGCAAATGCCTCCTTTTATAGGCCAAAAATGGGAACTATTGATTTGATGACTAATTGATAAGTGGGTGGCCAACTTTTGACTTGGTGACAATCTTTATCTTCTCTTGTCTGCCCAAAACGTCATTGATAACGTCAAAACTGGAGCCAGTTGCAAACATGAAAGTTGTAGGCAATTGTCTCAGCTTTCTTGTGTAAAAATTTCAGCTCATTTGGACTTCTAGAACTCCAGATATGGCCAAAATACCGAACAGTGCTCGGGCTGGAAGACAGATTCGGGCTTCTTTGTTGTTGCTACAATTTGGACTTGATAATGGCCTTTTTAGATCTTGGGCTCCATATGAAAGTTGTAGGCCTATGTCTTACCTTTCCATCCATATAAATTGGACCTAAATCTGAGATATATAGCTCCAGATATGACCCATTTACCGAACAGTGTTCCGGTTTGGATTGCACCGACATCTCTTTTCTAAGTTTGGCCATCTCTTTATCCTTGCAATTTAAGTTCTTCAAGTCATCAATCAATCCTTTCATTTATGTGATAGGCCTGCATTAAAAATAGACATTTACCACAATTTATAGGTATCTTATATTATTAGATACATTCTTATAAAATATATTTTAGTTAAGGAGTTATTGATACTTCAAGTGCAAAATGATGATATAAAACCATGATAAAAATGCACTTTTAAGTACTAATCATAGGCCTATCATATAAATGGAAGGCTTGATTGATGAGTTGAAGCACTAAAATTGAAAGGATAAAAAGAGGGTGAAGCTTAGAAAAGAGATGCTGGTTTAGTCCAAACTGGAACACTATTTGATAATTAGATCATAACTAGAGTAGTAAAACCTAGATTTAGGTCTGCTTTATATTGATGAAAAACTAAGATATAGGACTAAAACTTTCATGGAAAGCCAAAACTCAATTACGTTATTTGAAAGTCTAAATCTTAGCAACAATGTAAAAATCTGAATCTGTCCTGCAGCCTAGACACTATTCAGTGTTCAGCCCATATCTCAAGTTCTAGAAATCCAAATGACGTCAATTTTTATTTGAAAAATTAAGACAATTTCCTAGAACTTTCATGAGTAAGGTTGGTTCAAATTTCAACATTATCAATGGTGTTTTTTTCAGATAAGAAGCTAAGGATTGTCACCAAGTCAAGATATGACCACCCACTCAACAATTAGCCATCAAATTAATAGTTCCAGATCTTAGCCTATAAAAGGAGGCATGTTCCATGATGCATTTAAGCACCTTATTTTCCAAATCAAGATCTTGCTATTGCTTTCTCTCTTTGTATTTTTGTAATGTTTAAATTTTATTTTCATTAATATCTTATTTATGTTGTTCATTTTCTTTTCTTTATTTAGTTAACTTTTATCTTATTTGTGTTCTTATCTAGTCTATTTTTATTTCTCTTTTATTATATTTAGTTAAATTTATTATATCGAGGTGAAAAGGTTACACTAATGGTGTAAGAATAAATATAGTGTAAGCTCAACACAGACTTTAATATTTGATAGTAACATGTTTTGTGTTTGTTATCTTTGTCGCACGTCCCCTACGCAACGTCGGTTGGTGATTTTTTCATTTCTTTGCTTGATTCATTGGAAGTCTCCACCTAATATTTAATTGAGAGCTATTAGGAAACCCAATGCACTAGTCTTGTCAGAGATTTTTGGGTAAGGAACTGGTTGTGGCTAAGGAAGGTATTAGCACCCCTAACACACCTTACCTAAGGTAAGTTGCTTCATGGCTTTGATGCGTTAAACAAGTTTTAAAATTTTTGTTTTTTCATTGGATATTAAAAATACGACTTATATGTAAGTTCATAATTCTTGACTGTGAACAAATCAACATATTAAATTCTTATTTATTCTTTACAATTTTATCATATAAAAAACAACACATTCACTTTCATTATATTTTTCTTTTTTTCTTTTTTTTTACATCCACACTATAAATTAAAAAAAAACAAATAAATCAAATACATTTCAACAAAATTACAAAATAAACCCAAAAAAATAATCAAAGCTTTTAGGAATCTGCAAGAATAGTGTTGAGGAAGGTTTCTAGGCGCGAGAACAGTGGTGGCGCATCTTTCCCATGCGCCCCTACAAGGAAGAACCGGGAAATTGTGGGATCAGGAAGGGCTTACTTTCTTATTCCCTTCTTTATAGGCAGTGACCTGCAAAACACAAAAAAAACACAACAGAACAATTGATTTTAGCTTTTTATTTATTCATTTTTCAGTTATGCTTCTCTCCTTTCTGTAAATCCTTCTTTGGTTTCCATCTTCCTCTCCTTCAATTCAGGCGACTGGCGACTCCTAGGAGGAATGGCTAAGAGTGGGGGTGTCGCTGCTGGATTGGCTTTGGGCTATTGATTTGGTCGTTTGCTATTGAGAAGATCGAAGAAAAAGACACTACCGAGGAAGAACAGCTTGAAAAGGGCAGCTTGAAGAAGACACTACCGAGGAAGAACAGCTTGAAAAGGGCAGCTTGTCCAGTGTGGGAGATGGAGGTGCAACGATGGTTGAATTTTATGGATGAAGAAGGAAAGAGAGTCGGTTGGGAGAGGAGTGGATAGAGGGAGCATTGGTTATTGTTGAGGGAAAAGGGGTTGTTGTGCTGTCAACTTAAAATGAGAGGAAATGGGGGAAGATTGGTTGTGGGTTATGAGAGAGGGAAGGTCTAGTGAGGAATGGGGTTATAAACAGGTGGTTGTTAGTGTAGCAGTTGCTTTGGCAAAGAGAAAGGGAAAACTTTGGGTGGCAGCTTGGTTTTCAAAGGGAAGGGTCTGGCCACTATTCTATGAGGGTTGTAGAAAAGGTGGCTTGTTTGGTTGGTTTGGTTGGTGAGCAGGGGATGAGAGCGAGTTGGTGGTGGTTAGAAGAGTGGGGTTGAGGGTGAGATGGCTGAGTCTATGGGGATGGAGAGGTTGAAGAGGCTAGAGGAGATGGGTAAGGTCCAAGCTAGGAGAGGGAGACGCTACTTTGGGTGGCCGAGGAAGAAAAGCTTTCTAGCTGGCTAGAAGCAGGGAAGTAGTGATGAGTGAGGGCGATGGCTTGAAGAAGAGATAGATCTAAAGTTTCTCTTTTTTTGTTTTTTTGGTTTTTTACTCTCCAAATTGCTCCCCTCCCCCTTTGTGAAATTTTCTATGCCCTTGGAAATGTTTTTGATATATTTATAGATAAAATATTGTTTAGTCTTTAAAATTAATTCCTCAACTTTTTTTTTTAATTTTGATTTTTCTTGTTTTTTTCTTGTATTTTAAAAAAACAAGTAATATCAATATTAACTTAATGAGAAAAATCAAGGAATTTAAAAAATGATGTGTGAAAAGTCGAACGTGTTAAAAAAACCATTAAAAATTTAAATTCTTTTGAGATGATGTTGAAAATACTAAAGACGATGCAAATATATTAAAAATATATTTTTTGGATTTTTTTCAAAACTTTTATCAAATAGGTGGGCCAAAAATTAGGTAACAACAATCTTGTTCACTTTTAATGCTTTGCTTGTTAAATGGTTAGTCTCGATTTGTGTCATATAACACTTGGTAAACAAATACTTGGCACTTTCATAGCCCAACCATATGGTATAACCAACACTTATGTTATGAAAAAAACTTGGTTTGTTGTTAACATAAGTTATAATCATGAATATTTGACAATATTTGCAAGTATTAGCATTATTCGAATAACACAACTAATGTAATCATGTAAACAACCTATAATCCAATTGGAACCTCCTTTGTGTGTAGTTTCTAATTAAATAATAAAAAGAATTTGTACTATACTTATTTGAAATACCATTATTGAATCCTCTAACCTTAACATTTGTTTTTATCATTGTTTAATCCTCACATTGATCTTCCATCTCAAAGTTCTCATCAACTTGTTCTTCTTTTTCTTCTATTATTATTGTTGTTGTTGTTGTTGTTGTAGTAGTAGTATTGTTGTTATTTATAATTTATACAATTAACCTCTCTATGATTCGACCTTGGTCTTTCTGGGTTATTTATTACTTCGACACTGTTGCACTTGGGAGAAAACATCAATTTTTTGGTTGTGTCACTGACTAAGACCCTGTTTACCAGTTTTTAAGAAAACAGGATGGGAAGCCTATCCTCGACCTATAGAAGATGTTTAAACGGTTCTTAGATGTAAAACCAAGAGAAGATGCTAACCACAATCACAACTATGATTGGAGTCTTAGTTTGTAAGAAATTATGTCTTTTAGTTTTATTAATAACATATTATTTTATTTTGTAATTTTTTATATTTGTTTAAACGTGTTTCAGGTTTGTCAGTGTTTGGTATTTAAGGTGATGTCTTCTATGCTCTATCTTTCCAATTATGGATAATGTCTCGTTTTGGTTGGGGAGAGAGGGTAGTAATTGATATATATATATATATATATATAATTAACTAACCATGTTTTCTATTTCATAAATCATTTGCAAAACTGTTGTTACTAGGATGATATAGTAAAAGAGTTCTTTTGTTAAAGTGGCTCTAGAGATGCATCTTAGTAACCATTCATAATAAGGTCTATAAAATACTTCTTAAAATATTTAGTTTTACAAACTCTTGCATTGCTATCACTTGATTCTACTCATATACTGATTTATCAAGTATTTATAAACCTTTATTTTTCACACACACACTTTAATATATGATTATGGGTTGCATATTGGTTATTATATTATTTATGTTCTTTTGTTAAATATAACAACTAAGGGAAAGAGATAGTATATAATTTTAAACAAAATGATAATAAATGTAAATAAATAAATAAATAAAAATATAAATAAGTTTAATTTAACACCTAACACCCTTAAGTCAACTAACATAGAAGCTATTGGCCCTATACTTGTTACATGGGTTAAGAGGAAAAGTTTAAGGGAATCGAACATTACACTATCTATGTATCAGTATCTGCAACCCGAATTATTAAACTTAAAGGGGTGTCTCAACATCAAACACCTAACCTAAACAATTAAGCGTAAATGAGAGTTTTAACACCTAACACCCTTAAGTCAACTAACATGGAAGCTATTGGCCCTATACTTGTTACATGGGTTAAGAGGAAAAGTTTAAGGGAATCGAACATTACACTATCTATGTATCAGTATCTGCAACCCGAATTATTAAACTTAAAGGAGTGTCTCAACATCAAATGCCTTAAGACCAACTAGTCTGAGAGTCATTAGCTTAAAGCTCGTTACATAGGTTAAAGATGCATTGTGTTTTAAGTTATATGTATATCTATTAAAAAAAATAGATAACATTCCCAACCTAAGAAAATTAACCTTGAACTTTAGAACATAAATTGTTTTCTTGTAATAAAAGCCTCATCATCTATGTTTTCATATAATGAGCATATAAAAAGAAAGGTTTATTAATATCTTGTTTAAGAAGTATAAAGCAGATATATAAATTTAATGAGATTTTGTTTATCTAAATAGATTAATGACAATTAAATGATGAATGCCTTGTTTTGTGGAGCTTGCAAATTGATTTTTCTATTTTAACGCTTTGATTACTAGGGAATAATAATAAGTTGGTTAGAGGGTGTGATTAGTATTTAAAAATACATTTTTATCAATGTTTTATATTAGCATTTTGCACTTCAAGTATCAATAACTCCTTAACTAAAACATGTTTTATAATAACAAGTCTAATACTGTAAGATACCTTTAAGTTATGGTAAATGTTCATCTTAAATACAGGCATATCATATAAATTAAAGGATTGATTGATGAATTTAACCACTAAAATTGAGAAGACAAAGAGAAGGTGACACGTAGAAAAGTGATGGTGGTTCGGTCCAAACTGGAATATTGTTCAGTCACTAGGTCATATCTGAAGCTATAGATTTTAGATTTCAATTTGGTTTATATGGCTAAAAAGCTAAGATATAGGCCTAAAACATTCATAGGAATACAAGACTCAATTCTGCTATTTAGAAGTCCAAATCTTAGCAAGAATAAAGAAGTTCGAATTTGTCCTGTAGCGCAAGCACCGTTCAACCCATATCTTGAGTTCTAGAAGTTTAAATAACCTTAATTTTTTTTTTTGTTGGAAATTTGAGATAATTTTTTAGAATTTTTATATTTAATTCTGTTCTAATTTTGACGTTAGCAATGACATTTTGTTCAGAGAAGAAGATAAGTATTGTCACCAAATCAATAATTGGCTACCCACTCAATAATTAGTTAACAAATCAATAGTTCCCAATTTTGGCCTATAAAAGGAGGCATTTGCCATATATGTAGGCATCTTGGTTTTCAGATCAAGATCATGTTCTTGCTCTTATTCTTTATATTTTTGTAATGTTTAAGTTTTGCTTTAATTAATCTCTTATTTATGCTTCTCATTTCCTTTCCTTTACTTAGTTAACTTTTATCTTATTTATCTTTTTATCTTGTTTATTCATGTTTCTCTTCTTTCAATATGTTTAAGTTTATTATGTCAAGATGAAAAGGTTACACTAATGGTGTAAAAATAAATATAATATAAACTCAACATGGATTTTAATGTTTTATCCTAATATATTTTTATTAGTTATCTTGTTCACTTTTAATACTTTGCTTGTTAAATGGTTAATCTGGATTTGTGTTGTATAATACTTGGTATAACAAATACTTGACACTATCATAGCCCAACCGTATAGTGTAACCGACACTTGTGCTATGAAAAGAACTTGATTTGTTGTTAACATAAGTTATAATCATGAATACCTATCAATATCTACAAGTATTAGCATTATCTGAATAAGATAACTAGTGTAATCATGTTAACAATTTATAAGCCGATTGGAACCTCCTTTATATGTGGTTTCCAATTGAGTAATAAAAAGAGTTTATATTATACTTGTTTGAAAGACCATTAGTGAATCTTCTAACCTTGATATTTGTTTTTATCATTATTTAATCGTCACATTAATCTTACAATCTCAAAGTCCTTTTTAACTTATTATTGTTGTTGTTGTTGTTTATAATTTATATAGTTAACCTCCCTGTAGTTTGACCTTGTTCTTACCAAGTTATTTATTACTTCGATACTCCTACACTTGGGAGAAGACATCAATCTTTTAATCGTGTAAAGCTACAACAATAACATTAGCATAAGCAATATCTATATAATTAGCCCAAATATTTTGAAAACTAAAAAAATATTCCTTAATGGAGAGACTTCCTTGTTAAAGTTAGCGTTCTCATACTCCAATTGAAAATATTGAGTCATGTTATCTTGATTGTAAACCTTATTTAGATAATTCAACATGGTAACAACAATTTTGTAAGTCCTCAGATTGAGAACAAGTAAGGCTTTACTCACCCAGGGATCTAAGAAATAACTCGAGCATCCATGATTTTTCATTAAGACAAAGCAACTCGAGCATTATGATTTCTCATTAAGACAAAGCATCGGTAGCTTTAGGTGTGAGATACTTTCATTAATATGATCTCACAATTCTTTCATTTTGACAAATAATTAAAATTAAAACTTTCAACCAGAATAATTATTTCCATTAAAATATTAAAATAGATATGGAATGAGTCTAACCTATTGGATGACATGATAAGCCCAAAAGAAAATTAGCTCACTAGAAGATTGGGCACCAGAAACTCATACAGAAAATGCCAAGTGATTCCAAACTAGGAATCAAAACAGAAATTGCTGAAAGATGAAACTAAACCAGGAAACAAAATAAAAAACTATCAAGAATTAAAGCCAAGCAAAGAACGATAGAAACTATAAAGAGTGAAAACCAAACCAAGAATAACATAAAGAACTTGAACAAATTGACAGAGCCTTTATGTCCACGGCATGGTTTCAAACATTTCCCTCTGATTCTTTGTTTGGTCTTCCCAAGTATACATCGGATCCCTGGCCCATCATGATGAAAATGGATAGCACAAATTGGGGGTCCTAAACCATTCAAATTTCTAACTTCTTGGTGGCTGCGACCTGATTTCAAGGTGGTCATGCAACACTTACGGTCTTCAGCTATAAACTCTGTTTCTGGTTCAGACAAAATGGCGAAAGTTATTAAAACTACTAAGGAGGGTCTTAAAGTGTGGAATGTTTCAAACTCTGCTTCTGGTTTGGATAGAATCAGTCTTACTGGGAGTTTGTACAGGATTATCTCAAAGGCACAGGCTAATAGGCTCGAAGATGTTGTGAGGGAGGTTGTTGGTGACTGTCAAGTCTGGTTTGTCTTATCACCTCTTCATCAATCTGCTAGTTTTTTGCTGGTTAGCTTTTCTTAACAGAATCAATACTAGGGGTGTTCTAGCTAGAAGGCGTCTGACACGTGAGGAGTATGTGGAACACCTCCTTTTACATTATCAATGGCTTTGGAAGATTTGGGCAAAATTCATAGACTAGTGGGGTCTATACTGGTGCTGTCCTTGTAGTCTATCATGTTTTCTCCGGCAATGGGAAGTTCTTGTTCGTGGGAAATTTCAGAGGAAAGTATGGTTCATGCTGTTTTTTACTATTGTTTGGTCATTATGGCTCATTCTTAATGATGATTTTTAAACAAAAATAGCCAGACTATGACTCCTTATTTCTCTTTATTTTAACTCGGCTTTGTGTGTGGTTAAGAGTTCTTTGCCTAGATTTCCCAATATAATGCTTTGGACATTCTTATTTCTGCTAATGGCCTAGTCAGATGGACTGATCTTAAGAATGTTAGGCCTTAGGTAGGGTAATTGGTGGATTGGCTCGGATACTGCAAGGCTTTTCTTTTGTCTTTTATGGCTATAATACCTTGTAATTAATACTTATTTATGGCGGTTTTATATCGTCATTTTATATTTGAAATTTCAATAACTCCTTAACTAAATTTTTTTTTATAATAACATATCTAATAATATGAGATACCTTTAATTTATGGTAAATATTCATTTTAAATACAAGCCTATCATATAAATAAAAAGATTAATTCATGAGTTTAAGAACTGAAATTGAAAGGATAAAGAGATGATTACACTTAGAAAAGAGATGTTGGTGCAATCCAAATTAGAGCCCTGTTCAATAATTGGATCATATCTGAAGCTGTAGATTTTAGATTTAGATTTACTTTATATTAATAGAAAGATAAGACATAGAGCTACAATTTTTATGAGAGCTTAAAATTTAAAAAGATTATTTTCAAGTCTAAATTATAACAACAACGAATAAGTTCGAATCTGTCCTGCAGCCTAAATTTTGTTCCGTGTTTGGTTCATATCTGGATTTTAAAATTATAATCTCCAATATTAATTACATTTTAATTCTTAATTTCTAAAATTTATTTATAATTAAATAACAAATCTATCCTATCTCACTCTCTCTTTTGCCCCTTTACTACTTTCGTTTCTTGACGCAGCAACACATCAACAGGCCATTCTTCTATTTCCAAGATTTGTCAAAGGCCTTTCTCTGACATTGTTGAGAAACTGGTGTTTTAGAATCATGATATTTTCTTAGGGAAGCTCAAAGATATTCGACAGTGAGAGTCACTAGAAAAAGAGCATGAGAGGCAATAGAGATGGCTTGTATACTGTGTCCAGGGAAAATGGGCATGATGTTAAAACCTACCAAAAGCAGGGCAGCCAAGCATATACAAGGTTGAAGGTTCAAACGAGCTACGATCAAAGCATAATCAACGGAGGGCTAGAAAACCTCATGACTCTGTAAGCCTTTCCCAACCTTGTGCAAAGCATGAGGTATATTGTAAGTCTTTCCCAAGCTTGCGCAAAAGCAATTCTATAACATCACCTGTCAATCCTGCCCTATAGCTTTTAAACAGTGCAGGAAGCAAACATGGATTTCACTGAACAGATTTTACAGGAAAGCATTTCCTATGAATAACACATTACAGACAATGCATACACATCCAACAATCCCTAAATCCTTCACAGCTACATTAGATTCCAGATATTGCTATCTTCTAAATGGATCAGAAACGAATACAAATTTCCTGATTTCTGATAACTTGAACATACAGGAGAAGCCAAAATAGGAACATTAGCTACAAACTCCGGTAAGTCATCTGACTGAACAACGACCACCGGGTGCACATGAAGATATTTATCAGATTAGAAAAGGACAGGGACGAAGAGAAACAGAAAGTGCGAATCGGGTGTGGAATAGGATGAAAGCTGGCCTTTATCCCACTCAGTGGTAACAACAATTGTGGTCAAATGGAGATGGCTAGACTTGGAAAGCTCGACCCAGGCAAAGTAGCGGCACAGCAAATCTCCTGGCTATAATTGGCATCCTTATGTGTTCAAAAAGAGGTTTGCAAATTGGGAGTACAGGTCCTGCTATTACTAGGGCGATAAAAAAAAAAAAGGGCAGAGTTGGTGGAGAACACTACCACATAAAACATAAATTCTCTCGCTAATTAATTTATCAATAAAATTATAAATAAAAATATTTTATTGGTAGATCTTTTATCGGTAATTTTATATTTATCGATAAATTTATTGGCAATAAAAAAATATTATTATCAACGAATTTACTGACAGAATAGACGTGTAAAAATAATTACCTGCTTCATTTTGTCTATATATCCCTAAAAACAATACTGTCGGTAATTATTTAAAATAATTTAAAAAATTCATTTTATAAAATTATAAAATAATTAAATTAACATAAATCAACACTCTATAATATATACTCAAAATGCTTGGAAAAAAGAATAAGGAAATCAACTCAAACAAATTTGCAACAAATAAATAAAATGAAAAAATAAATTCAACTAAAAAAAATTGATAACAACAACATTTATCTTTTATGAAAAAAAAATCTCACAACAATATTTATTCAATTATTAAGAACAAAAACAATTAAACATAAAATAAAAAATAAATATAGTGAAAAAAACCATGAAAAAATAAAAAAAATAAAAATCTTACATTAATGTAGTTGCAAGTGAAGCTAAGGAGAATTTTTTTTATATAAAGCATATTGATTAAAAAAAACTAAGAGTATAAAAGAAGAAAGAAGAAAAAGACATATCCAAGTATGGAGGAGATTAAAAAAAGAAGAGGAGAGAAAAGAAGAGAAAGAAATAAATATTAATGTTTGTTACATATAGTGAAACAGAAGAAAAAGAAGAATAAAAAAGTTTGTTTCTTGCGAAATAAAGGGATTCAGACTTTTTATTAGAATACGTTAGCGATGGTTTTACCTGCAGATAATTAAATATTAATATTTTTTAATTCTTCCGTCGGTAATATTTAATTTAAATTTTCAATTTCATAAAAAAATTTTAGAAACCGCCAAGAATCACTGATGATTTTTCAATCCGTTGATAATTCTGTCTGTAATATTCAAATGAAAATTTGAAATTAATTGAATTTTTTCAGAAAACCATCAAATAACACCAATAACTTTTTAACCCGTCGGTAATTTTGTCAGTAAAGAACAACAATTAATAGTGCAATTAGAAAGGGAATAGTTCTAGAGCTCTTTGGAAAATACTAATGGAATTTTTCGTCGGTAATTCCCTTTATAATTGATATAATGAACAGTGTTCACAATTTACCAACAAGTTTATTGACTGAATAAGGAATAAATTGCATCGATAAATTCCATTAGTAAATCATCATTTTTTTACTTTGTTTTAATTTCTTTTTCCACTGTAATTTTCTCGGTATATACTAATGGAATATTTCTGTCAGCAAAATTCCTTAAAACTTTACCGACAGAAATATTCTCTTGATATTTTTGTTTGAATTTATCAATTTTATGGTAGTGGAATAATTATCCTCTCCCTTTATTTTTAACAAAATATTTTTTTATTAAAAGAAGTATTTTTGCTACAAACATAACACGAGTAAGAAAGGAAGATTTGGTTAAAGAAATAGTTTTTTTAGTGCTTTAAATCATGTGAATTCTTGCAAATGTTTATTTTAATTGCGTTGGGTTTTTCTTTAAAAAAAAAACTATACTTTTCTTTAAAAAAAAAACAAAATACATGTTTTTGATAAACAAAAATGAAATACATAAGAGAATGAAATTTTAACTTAAAACATTTATTTTCATCTATAATCTAATTGCTTAATTTCTTTAAAAAATATTTATTTTAATTACTGTAGAATTTAAAAAAAAAATAGATTAAGAAAAACATGTAACAAAGTATCCTTTTTGGTATAATAGAAAGCAGGTTGTCTACTTGATTCACGTGAAAACGACGCCCTCAAAGCCGCCATCAAAACCACCGAAGTTTCAGGTTATGTCAACATCTCGTGTGGCATCCGGCGGGACCACCATGATGGGGATAAGTGGTCAATTCCTGCTGTCCCCACATCATCATCTCCAGGACAAAAAAATGGCGACTCCTACTAACAAAAGAATTCAGCACTGCCCCATCACTATCAACAAGGCAACAAGCCACTATCATCACTGCATCATGTAACCCACAGAGGCTTGAAAGTTTTAATAACGAGCATTTCTAGCATGGGATTGCTTAAAGAATTAAGGATGAGGTCTCTAATGCAGTGTTGTTTAGCTTAATATATTCATCCAGAATCCAAAATATTAGAAGCGAATTGACCATCACATCAGAAATTAATTCAATTCCTTTGTGTATATTGAATCTTGGTGCGTCAATATTTACAATTGTGTTTGGTAGAAGTATGGATGGAAGTTGGCTGATGCCATGTGGAAAATGGTCTAAACACCAAGGATACAGGGGATCCATGATCAATGAGCCAGTAACCCAATGCATCAGGGGAAAAAAAAAACAATCCAGCTTGACAGTAGCTGGAAGAAACCCGAGGATGGTACTGCAAAATGGAATGCTGAGGGTTCTTAGGGAAAGCGGGAAGTGCAGGAATTGGAGGCGTTCTGAGAGACGCATAGGGACTTTTGTTGTGCGTTTTCTCTTGCATGATTGAGGACATGGATTCAAATGAGACTGAAGTTTTCCCCATTACGAAAGCATTAGAGATTATTTTTCCTTCATCGTTGGCAAGCCAGCTTAATTGGGCTGTGGAATCAGATTCGGTTGGCAGTGGACGTTCCAACAAGCCATGGACGATGCTGCGTCTGTTTAATTCTATTTCCATTGAACAGTGGCCTTTCTTCATGTTTCGAGAGAGGGATATCGTGGCATGTCATTAGCAAAGCAGAACTTGATTTCATAGCTAGCATGACTATTACCTGTTCTCTGTTTTTTCCTTGAATTTCTTTCCTCTGTTTCAGCCACTCACTTGATGGGTATTGTCTATAGTTTCCTTTTGAATTAACGAACAAAGAAACAACAAATTAAAGAGATTACAACCAAGCAATGAAGTCTAACGTAAGATTAACACTATTTTTGGCTAGTTGGTCTACTGCATGGTTAGCCCCTCTGTGTGAGTGAGTGTAAAAATTGTTTCCCTCAACTGTCTTCTTAACAATATTTGAAGCTCATAAAAGGTCTCAACTTGCCAGGATCTTAATCTTGGGCTTTTTATATCGCCAGCAACTCTGCCTCACTCGAATCAATAAAGCCAGCAGTGCAGGAGAAATAAAACATGAACGCACCACCAATCCCAGCTGGTCCTGGTTTCCCCCATTGATGCTCACTTGCATGGCTTGTTGGAAAAGACTTGTATTATTTTTATTAGCTTCAACATTATATTCTTTCGATTCAAAGCTCATAGGGGCACACATGCATTAAGAAGAAAAGGAAAGAAACTTGAAAGCCAAACTAGATACTAATTACACAGTTATACGCATAATATTGATTACCGCCAAGCAAATGGCCTAACTTGCCAGCTTCCTATAAGGCCAGATTAACAAACTACTAGCGCAGCGGAAAGGATTATTTTCGTATCAACAACGAGTACGTCAAATTCTTCAAAGACCATTCAGGGGAAGATCCTCGACATCAACCCAAATATCTTGCCCCATCAAGATCATCACTTTTCGTTGAGCTCTAACCCTGTACCTCCTAACCATGTCACTATCTTCATCTCTCTCCATAAAGAAAACAACCCTGTCTTCGGGAGCAAGGCCTTTCTGCTCTACAAAACGATGCCAGGAAGAGCGTAGAAGAACGGGTTTTGGGTATGCTCCAGTCAGACGGGTTGACAAGCAAAACCTCCATACATTATCAGTAGCATCGACTGCTTCAAATTTCATCGTATGGGCTCCTTTAGGAAATGGAAAAGCCTCAAGGACATGGGTTGGAACTGAAAGAGTATATCCTATATGGGTTGGTTTTAGTTTCTTCGTGAAGAGATGAACTTGTTCCATTCCTTCTCAGGAGATAAAAAGAGTTTATGTGAAGAGTAAAAGCTAGGGTGGGAGCAGAGAATAGCTAAATAGACACTAGGAAACAAACTCAAGAGAATGATAGAGAGAAAGAGAGATGCTATATGTAACTTATAGAGATTTGACCAAAATTTGTGTTTAACCAATCATTCATTAATAAATTTTGGGCTTTTAATTATCTTTATCTCCAATCATTCATTAATAACTATGTGTATGTGATTATTGCGGCTTAGAAATAGATGAGAAATTAGAAACATAACTATAAAAATTGTAATTTAACCCTAATTTTATTTGGACAGATAATTTGTTATCATAAAGATAAACCCCATTGAGTTAAAAAAAAAAAAATCATTGGAGATTTGGTATTAGTAATTCGCGATTGAAACAGAGGTTGGAGCGAAAAAAATACAGTGCAGTTGAAACTATTATTAAATTATTAAATTAATATTTAATAGATTGATATTAAAAAAAAATAATACTGTAGATGATTATGATAACGGGCACCTTCCGAACTTCTTTTCTACACTTTCCCGTGTTCTTTTGTTTTCATCTCCTTCTCGACCGCGTAAACGAAAAAGCTTAAGAAAAAGTTTGCTCTGATTTAACTGCCGGCCAATCCGACGAAGGGGTGGTACAATATTTCAGTGGCCCACGACACATCACCATATTAAGCAATTCCTACCTGAGCTGTATCGGAGTGTGTTCTTGGATAGATCAGTTCTGTGGGCCATCGATCTACCACATAAGTTCAAAATAGATTTCTCAGTGATTGACTTGTTTTAGAAGTCAAAAGGGTACCTATAGCTAGGGGGATCTATAGTGATAAAGTGAAGTTGGGATTTGGTGTTTTCCACTATTTATCTCCTAAAATTACTATTTATTATTGTGAGAATTATAAATCGTTGATTTATGTGTCCATGGTTTATTTTTATTATTTTTATTAAAATAATTATATTTTTAAGAAGATATTCGACCCATATAATTTGATTTTCATTTAATTAAATTGAATAAGTGATAGTTTAAATTTTATTGAATTAAATTAAATTAGTAATTAGTTGGTTATTAAAACTATAATATTATATTAAAGAATCATTCCAATACAATAAATAAATTATTAAATAAAATTTTAAGATATAATTTATATTATTGTTTAGGATATTTAATTTTATATAATTTAAATTTAATTAAATTAAATAAATAAAATTATTAAAAATTTAGTTGAATCAAATAATTCGAGGGGTTAATGTTTTATTAGTTAATTAAAAACTTACGTTTCAAATCCCAAGTTTTTCATAGGAAGGCTGGATTAAAGAACTATTATTCTAATGAAAGGGTCCACAGCTGGTCTCAATCGTATTAAAGGAACTTTTATCCTTTGTTATGAAAGTCTTGAAAACTTGAGCACGACCTGGTCAGTTATTATTAATTATTAGAATCTTCACTGGACCTCTAGCATGCACATTAAGGCCTTAATCATTACGGCCATAAAGCATTGGAATGACTGGAAACATGGCTCAAATTATATTTTTTAAAATTTTAAATTTAATTTTATTTAGAATTAATTTTTTTATATTTTCCTATGATTTTAATACAGAAATGTTAAAAATATTTATAAAAAATAAAAAATATCATTTTAATATATTTTAAAAAAATTATTTAAAAACAACTACTTTAATATTTTCAAACATACCTTTATCAAATCTAAACATTACTTTATTACCATCAGAAATTGAAATAAAATTGGTGTAATTTCTGGGTTATGCTAAGGAAATTAAATTAAAGAAAAAACAGATGAAGACATTATGTTGGCGATGAGAAATCAGGCTAGCACTATCTCAATTACTATGTATATGTAAGAGTAATGATAATTTAATTTCTAAGCTAGCTATAGTTTTCTTCACTTCATTGTTTAATAATCTCAGATATCATTTTATATTTGGTGCACCATATTTTTCTTATTTGTTTTCTATTTTATATTGGAATAATTTTTAATTGATTTTTATATCAATCAAGACTTATCAAGGTTGAAAATCATGCCTAACCTTGAGTTGAACCCACCAGCTACCCAAAAGACTCATCATAGGTGAAAATTATGCTTAACCTTGAGTCGAATCACCGGATTCAATTAAAAAAGCAATACTAAGATTCAATTTAATAATATTTTAAATTTTAATATAATTTATTGTTTAGAATTAAGATTTTACTGATTTTACACAAGTTAAGATCTATTTCACTTATTTTCAAGATTTTAATTTGATTTTCCATAGTTGATATGATTTGATGGGTCGTGATTTTAATTGCACACGACAAATCTACATGCTATCACTTTTCAGTACACTCAAAGACTCTTAACACTTCTTTGATTGTTGTATTTTAGCTATATATGGCCTTATGAAGACATGTATGTGCTGCTTGCTCTTGATTTGAGTGGGAAAACCATGCCTTTAATCCAAAAAAAAAAAACCCACAAGAACCAAACAGTGCAATTATGAACGAGTCATGAATACTAATTAATTTAAAATTAATATATATATATATAGCATGCCTCAATATTGTGATTGTTAATTTAATCCCTGTAATAAAGTACCTAGATATCAATATCTCAAACAATAGCTAGTATCATGATGATGATGATGTTCATATCAATCCATACAACTTTAGCACACATGAGATTATGTGATGGAGGACAACCTTAGGTTTTTCCCTTTTGACTTTCCTAATAGATAATATAGTTATTTCTTCATTATCAATCGATGTTGTATAGTGATTATTCCACAGATTTAGTAAGGAGTAAGATTCCCAAAACAAAAAACATAAGATGTTCTTATACCATTAAGTGGATATATTTGTATTATATTTATTGCTCAAAGTTTTAATCTTAATTAAATCATGCGATCGCAAAGACTTGTAGTATGTATGTTTTGAGAAAAAGGAATGGAAGTAAGAGTAATGCAAAATAATCATAATAATAATAAGTCACTTTTATTTATTTGTGAAAAAATAAAAAAAAAATGAACACAAGTTTAATTTATTTCTTCCCAAATTCAGAGGAAATTGAATTAAATAAAAAAATAATAGGATTTTTCTCATAATATCCTCTAAAAAATTGTATTCATTTCTTTTCCATCAATAATACATCTAAACAAACAAATTAAGCTACATTTTCCCTCACTAACCAAACGAAAATCCTTAATTTCTTCTCCTTATTTTAGTTTCTCTCCTATCTATCCCTTAACATTTCTTATTTTCCATATAGATTATTAATTTATTTTTAATATAAATTATCCATTTAAAATTTGATGAAAAGAAACTTGTTCTTCATTTACCAAAGAAACTTATTCTCCACAATCATGCATGCCCTCGTTGCAATAAAATAAAATAAATAAATAAATAAAAAATCAAGGTTTAACAGACCATTACTTCTTTAATAATTAACATTGCTGATTCAAAAAATAAATAAATAAGAGTATTTAAAAGTCATCCATGCCATTAATTAGACGTCATAACTGTGGAAAAACTTGAACAGGTTGGTTTAGCGCCTGGAAATCTCCAGGAACCTGCCGACTGAGAAGTTTCCTCGATCGATCCTTCCCTTAGTTCTTAATTTCCACGACTTAGTCTATTTAATGTGGAGCCCATTGAAGAAATTAATAATGTTTAAGTTTCTCGGTTAAGGAAGAACAAGGACCACCAAGGAGCCACCAGAGGTAGCTTAGCAGGGATCAAACCCAGGGACCAATATTCCATGCTCAAGCAAGACAGTACGGTCGATCTCACACAATTCTTATAACCGTTCGACATAAAGATAACGTTGTCAACTGTGTAGTTAGCAAATTACAATTGCGATCTCAAACATTTAGATATTGTTTGGTAATTTTTAAAAAATTCAAATATTAAAAATTAATTTTTTTATGTGATTTGAATTATTTTGATGCAACTTTAAAAATAATTTTTTTAAAATAAAAAATATCAATATTATTTAAATATATTTTGATACAAAAAATATTTTAAAAAGTAAATGTAACCACACTCAAATATAGCATATATATTTATAGATTACATCAATTTGTATGATTTTTTTTAAAATCAAATAAATTTATCATAAAAATAATTAAATCTAATAAAATCAAATAAATTTATCATAAAAATAAATACAACTTTAACTAGATGAAATTGTTTTCATGCATGTATTAAGCTCCAAAGTTGTTATTTTAAAAACAAATTTAATTTTTTAAATTTAATTTTTGGTTGAATAGACCATTACTTCTTTAATAATCAACTTTGCTGATTCAAAAAATAAATAAATAAGAGTATTTAAAAGTCATCCATGCCATTAATTAGACGTCATAACTGTGGAAAAACTTGAACAGGTTGGTTTAGCGCCTGGAAATCTCCAGGAACCTACCGACTCAGAAGTTTCCTCGATCGATCCTTCCCTTTGTTCTTAATTTCCACGACTTAGTCTATTTAATGTGGAGCCCATTGAAGAAATTGTTGGTAATTAATAATGTTTAAGTTTCTCAGTTAAGGAAGAACAAGGACCACCAAGGAGCCACCAGAGGTAGCTTAGCTAGGATCAAACCCAGGGAACAATATTCCATGCTCAAGCAAGACAGTGCGGTCCATCTCACAAAATTCTTATAACCGTTCGACATAAAGATAACGTTGTCAACTGTGTAGTTAGCAAATTACAATTGCGATCTCAAACATTTAGATATTGTTTGGTAATTTTTAAAAAATTCAAATATTAAAAATTAATTTTTTTATGTGATTTGAATTATTTTGATGCAACTTTAAAAATAATTTTTTTAAAATAAAAAATATCAATATTATTTAAATATATTTTGATACAAAAAATATTTTAAAAAGTAAATGTAACCACACTCAAATATAGCATATATATTTATAGATTACATCAATTTGTATGATTTTTTTTAAAATCAAATAAATTTATCATAAAAATAAATACAACTTTAACTAGATGAAATTGTTTTCATGCATGTATTAAGCTCCAAAGTTGTTATTATAAAAACAAATTTAATTTTTTAAATTTAATTTTTTTATTGGATTTGAAATATTTATTTAATTCAGGTTTTATTAGTTACATCAGTTTATTTTACTTTTAAAATAGTTTTATATGTTAGTGAAATACAATTATTGACTTTCAAATCATTAAATAAAATCTTCTCTATAATTTAGACCTTTTTTATTTATTTATTTATCATTATACACTGCATTTAAATAGATTAATGAAGCCAAGAGTGACTTGCACAAATGATTAGCTAACTCACATTGAACATAAAATGAAGCATATAAAGTCTCGAAGTAGTATTGCACGTGATACATTAACATTTTAGTTTTGTGCAATATGAAAAGACAAGTTTGTTCATTCATGGAGATTGAATGATAAATTAAATTCTTGTATTTTTCAAACTTTTATTCATATGTGGATTAGTAATAGTGACTATAGATATATAATTTGCCAAGTATGATGTGACCATATATGTTCTTGATTATGATATTTTGTTTTTAACCCAAAAGGTCGGTGAAAGTCTTAATTATGATATTTTATTTTTAACCTGGAAGGTCGGTGAAAGATATTTGGTGTGCTTTTAAAGCCTTTAATTAATAAGCTAAAAATGTTGTGGTTGTTATTTTTAGTGCTGGAAAAAATTAATTAATTAATTATGTTAAATATCAATTGATTGAATCAAATTTCAACTTTATATCCTACTATCAGGTTCATCGAATCCAGGTTTGTCATAACCAAATTTTTTATTTTATTTATTTACTTTTTTTTTTATTTTTTTGATAAAAAAATAATAAATGAAGAATGAATTAAAATTTAAGTTAATAAAAACATGATTGGAAAGTTTAAATATTTAATTAAACTCTTGACTAGTTTAATTAATTAAATCAAGGGTTTAATTAGAGAATTAATAAATTTTGAGACTTAATTGAGCTTGGAATTAAGTTAATTAATTAAATTAAAAGAAATTAAAAAATTAATGAGTTTGAGGACTTAATTAAACTTTGACTTAATTAATTAAAAGAATCAGGGGTTTAATTGAAGAAATACCAAAGTTTGGAAGTTATTTAGAGAAAATTGTTGGAAAATTAAAGTTCAAGGACTAAATTGAATGGACTAAATTGAATAGTTTAGAAATTCAAGACTGTTGTGTAAATAACGTATCAAGTTAGGGATCTAATTGAAATTAACTGGAAAAAAATTAAAATAAATTTTAATTGATTAGGGGGTCCAATTGCCGAACTTCCAAAGCCTAGGGGTCAAATTGAAAACTCCCGTTTCTAGCCAAAACATCGTCGTTACCATGTCTTCTCCATCCCGAGTCAACAGGGAAGCTTCCTATTCAGCTGGGGAGCTGATAATCTGCAACAAACCCGATCTTGGATAACATTTGTTGCCAATAATCTCGTTCAAGGATTCCATAACACAGTCCTGCAAAGACAGGACTGGAGGCAGGGCCAATTTCTTTATAAAAGGGAGGAGAAACCCGAAAAATACAGAAGAACAACCCAAGAATTACAGAGCAGAGCAGAAAAAAAACCCAAACACCGGAGAAGAGAACAGAGGAAAAACAGAGAATAAATAAAGAGAAAGAAATAAGACAAAGAGAGTCAAAGAGAACAAGAGAGCAACAATACACAGAGACGAGTATTGGCTCTGCCATTTCCTTCGTCCCTGCAAACCACAAAAATCAAGAATCAAAGCAAATTCCCAGCAGGCCGGCCTTTTCATCATTTTCTCAGTTTCAAAAGTTGCTATGAAAATAAAGAGAACCCACCGACAATTGAAGACAAAAGGAAGATAAGGGGAAGCAGCAGTAGAATCCATCAGCGCTGCACGCATCGGCGTCTCTCAAAGCAGGTACGCTTTTCCTTTTCTCCTTTCATTCCCTGCAGATTGAATTTGGAAACACTATGCGAAGGTAACTTAATTACCTTCGCATAGTGCAGCACGTGTGAAGTTACTTCACGCGTGCAAGACTCAACCCAGCCAGGTCACTAGCTAGCTAGGGCCAGTGACAGGGCTAGGCTGGCTGGGCTCAGCCCAGCCCCT
>NW_011500166.1:40617-41163 GCF_000495115.2 Populus euphratica
TTGGTTTATTCACTGACGCTAGAGTCAGGAATAAAAATACCAGTTTAAATTTATATTATTTTTTATTCATTGTTTTATTTTGTTTAGCTAGAAAAAATAAAAAAATATATACATGCATAAAAAATAAATTTATTTTTTATTTGTTCACTAACGCCAGAGTCGGGAATAAAAATACTGATTTAATTTTTTTTTTCACTGACGCCAGAGTCGGGAATAAAAATACTAATTTAATTTTTTTTTTTGTGACATGCATAAAAAATAAATTTATTTGATTTATTTGTTCACTGACGCCAGAGTCAGGAATAAAAAATAACTGATTTAAATTTATTTTGATTTTATAGCTACGTGATATTTACCAACGCCAGAGTTGGAAATATCTGTAGTTCACAAAAAAATAACTGATTTAAATTTATTTTGATTGTATAGCTACATGATATTTACCAACGCTAGAGTTGGAAATATCTGTAGTTCACAAAAAAATAAATGATTTAAATTTATTTTGTTTTTATAGCTACGTGATATTTACCAACGCCAGAGTTGGAAATA
>NW_011500166.1:41224-50528 GCF_000495115.2 Populus euphratica
GCAAAACCACCGTAGCATAAACCAACAAAACATTAGCAATTATTGACAAAGTCAGCAATGCAGCCTGCCTTAGGCAGGACGCTAAAGGGGTGATAATATCTTCCCTTTTGCGTAATCAGTCTCAAACCATAGAATCTCTGTTGATCAGTTAGGGTTTCTAGTAACCATAATACTAGATGGTAACTTCTTAAATAAGGAATATTCTCATTAAAAAACAGGATGTCAGAAATCCGCGATGTCCGGGTGCGACAAGGTTCATCAAATTTTATCTTAGATTTATAAGTTTACTTTGGCTAGTAATTGAATCACAAATAAAAGTGTTAATCCAAATCAATTTATTTATAAAAAAAATTAAAATAATTGTTTTGATCAAAATAATATAAATCCTAGTTAAATAGATCCTAAATCAACCTACCAAATGGTTCAGGATTTATAATAGAGGCTACAATGCAAACTAATTAAAAGGTTATAAGCTAGGTCTAATATGACTAGTGAAGGGCCTTCCATTTTTATTTTTTTTTATTTTTCCTTTTCGGTTTTAAAAGGATAGTCAAATGTTGAATAATTTATATGAAACTATCAGATTGATTGGTTATTAAAGAGGATAGTTGGATATTGAGTAATTCATATGAAACTACCGAAATTTATTTGGTTATTAAAGAGGATAGTTGGATGTTAAGTAATTCACATCAAATTACTAGAATTTATTTGGCTATGAAAGAGAATAGTCAGATGTTAGGTAAATCCTATGGAATTACCAGATTGATTGGCTATTAAAGAAAATAGTCGGATGTTGAGTGATTCGTATGGAATTACTAGAATTATTAGCTATTAAAGAAGATTAGCTAGATATAGAGTAATTCATATGAAATTACTAGATATTTATTGGTTATCGAGGAGGGCTAGCTAGATTTAAGGTAAATTTATGAATTACTAAATTTAAAATTAAATGATGAGTGTTGATTATCAAAGTTCTATAAGTTTAGGATTGATAAAACTATGAATGGGCTATTAATAGTGATTAGTATTTAAAAGTGTATTTTTATCAAGGTTTTATATCATCATTTTGCATTCGAAGTATTAATAACTTCTTAACTAAAGCATGTTTTATAATAACGTATCTAATAATATAAGATAATTTTAATTTATATTAAATATTTATTTTAAATACAGGCCTATCACATAAATAAAAGGATTGATTAATAAATTTAAAAAATGAAATTAAAAGGACAAAAAGATGGCCAAACTTAGAAAAGAGATATTAGTGCAATCCAAACTAGAATACTGTTCGGTAATTGGATCATATTTGAAGCTGTAAATCTTAGATGGACTTATAATGCACAATGTCATTCTTTAGGAATGATATCTATAAACCGTGAAGATAAAATACAATTCATTAAGGTTGACATGACTAAGGAGTCTTTAGATAATCTTCTATTAACTCTTGAGACGCATCCTAGTGGAGATGTGCATCGTACAATTCATGATTTATGGTCTTAATTTCTCATCTATAAAATCCTCTCTTTCTTCCCTTCATTTCCACTCAACTTATACATTCATCAATTATAGAAGTGTGTAGAAATGACAAGTTCCTCAAGTCATCAAATAAAAAGTATTTGTGTTTTCGGTGGATTTAGTCTTGGGAAAGAAAATGAGTTTTTAGAATCAGCAAATCATCTTGATCAAGTGCTAGCTGAGAGAAAGATTGATTTAGTATATGGGGGAGGCGGTCTGGGGTTAGTGGAAGGTGTGTCAATAGCTGTATTTTTAGGAGATAATCAAGTTTTGGGGGTCGTCCTCGAAACTTTAGTACAAGGGGATATCATTGGAAAAACAATTGGAAAGGAACTTCAAGTCTCCACAATGTCGGCTCGAATGAATGATTTTCTAAATCATTTTTTTTAAATATGATTTTCTTGTATATTTTTCTATCAATTTTGCATAATATCAGTTTGATATTTACATTATAAAATATAAATCCGGTATTAAAATACTCAGTTTCCTCTGAAATTATAAAAAAAATTCAAAAAAATCTCAAAAAAAATTTAAAATCAATTTCCATTTAAAAAAAAAGAGAAAAAATATTTTATTGCATACGGCCAAATCCTGAAATTTCTCCAAGCATATTTTTCATAAAAAAACAAAAAATTGTATCTTTTTCATGTAAAAAAAAAAATCCAAAAATGGATATTATAACCATTTCATGATTATCCATTAAGATTTGGCCAACATATTAAAATTCATTTTCCAATCCTTTTTTTTTAGAATCCAAATGTAAACTTTAATATTTGTGGGGTGTAAAATTACATGATAAAGTACACCCTTAGGTATTAATGATACAAGATGTAAATAAATGCGATGCTAAAATTCAGACTTTAGAACGCTTAGGATTTAATCCAATAAAGTAGAGACTTTCTCATGAAGATAAATATGTCTTGAACCTTATAAAAAATCAACAGATACCCGACTTAGAAAAAAATAATCAAACAATAATGCAACTTACCTTAGGTAGGGTACACTAAAGGTGATGCGTCTTTTCCTTGCACAACCAGTCTCTTACTCAGACTCTCGCAGACCATAGATTCCTAATAACTATAATACCAGGTGACAACTCTTAAACATTAATCATAATTTTATGATTAAATCCAAAATCCTTTTCCAACATATAATACCTCACACCGAAGACACGACAAAAAGCCTCCACCATAACCAAACGACGTCGCGCCGGCTCGCACCACGTGACATTTATAAAATAGAAAATTAAAGTAATACAAAAGCAATGAGCAGAATTTCACTCATAAAATCCTCTAAAAAATTGTATTCATTCATTTTTCATCAATATATCTAAACAAACAAAACTTCATTTTCCTTCAAAGTTCTTATTTTAGCTTCTCTTCCATCCCTTATTTTTCTTATTTTCCATATAGATTATTGTTAATTAATTAATTTTGAATGTAAATGATCTATTTAAAAATAACAAGAAACTTATTCTTCATATAGAAAAGCAAACACAATCATGACCTCATTGCTAAAAAAAAAAACATTTAAGGTTTAACATACCATTACTTTTTCAATAATTAATTTTGTGTCAAGTTCTAGGAAGATGAGTGGTTGTATGGGTTTGGTTCTCTTGCTAAATACACGGCTTAGTATTTATATGAGGAATCGTTTAACATGTCTGTGGAAAAAATGGTTTGCAACAACAATTAGTAGAGATGGGATGGTTTTATGTATCTCTTACCAATGAATATTGTAATGACTCTAGCTAGTTACCTCTCTCCAAGTAAGGAGTTGAATGAGGACTAACTCTTTAGGAACATTTCTATGAATGGTGAGTTCATTATTAAATCGGCTTGTTTATCTTTTATTAACTCTTATGATAACTGGACCTATTTGAAGCCTTTATGACATTTTGTTTGGAGATGGAGAGATTCTGAAAGAATTAGATTTTTTTTTTGACTTGTTGTCCATAACAGAATAATGACCAATAAGAGTAGATATAAAAGACATATGCATGATTCCCCTAATTGTCATTATGGTAATGGTGATATTGAGACCCTTTTGCATGTGTTACGAGATTGCAATTGGACCCAAGAAATGTGGTTGAAAATTTTGAATCTATATGATACTGGTAACTTTTTTATCGTGGATTTGCTTATATAGTTGTTGTCAAACTTGTCAAGCATAGTTAAAATGAAGAAAAGTTGGTGTTGGTCAATCTTGTTTGGTGTTATTGTGTGGTTCCTTTGAAATTACTTGAATTGTCGTATATTTACGGAAACCCTAGAAATGGTGGGCCATCTAATGGTTATTTAGGGTTTGACTAAAGATACAATGGGAGATGAGTTCCATGAGAAGTTTAATGCTTTGATCTTTAAAAAGATAAATGTTGTGGGATGGAAATACCCTCCATCACATCACATTGGATGAAATTAAATATAGATGGATGTAGTAAGGGCAACCTAGGTTTAGCAATTGCAGAAGGATTAATTAGGGATTACATGGGTTCTAGGTGTATTTCAGAAACATTGCCACCAAAATTTTTTATTTGATTGATGATTTTAGTAGTCTTGGATGTAAATCCTTAACAAACTCACTATATATCTTTTATTGTAAGACTTTTTAAATTCTCTTCATAAATTCTACAGCCGTATGGATATAGCTTTCTAAGAATTTTGGAATTCATTTTTCAAAATCTCTCATGCTTCTCTTACCTCTTTAATAAAGAAAACTTTGGGATAAATTGATTTGTTTACTATATGCTAAATTACTTTTAGGGAAATTGCATTTCTTTGCACATTCTGCCTATATTTTATTTGCATTTTCTTTTGTCCAAGATGCAGTAGGTCATGTCCAGGGTGGTTATTTATATCCCTCATCGTTCATAAATCGTGTGAAATGAAGATAGCCTCAATCTAAAAACTCCAGCATTTATACTGATCTCCATCAAAGATAGGAATTTGAGTTGATGTATAGGTGAAAGAAGAGATACTTGATGAAGAAGCCACTAGAAGAAACTTGCTCTAATACCAAATCAGTTGGAAACAGGTTGCACAAATAGAATTGAAAAATATTTTTGTACGAAATAATTGGTAGAGCTACAGCTGAGTACCATAAAATTTTTTATCATTTTGTTCTCAATACCAATACTGAATGGAGAAGGCCTCTATATAACATAGACTAATTTAATGAAAACTAGAAGCACATAAACTTTCTTAATCTAGAAAAAAACAAAAGAAACTTTGACTCATTAAAGCTAACAATTAATGACATTAAAAATAACATATTACAATATAACACTGTCTCTTAATTTGTAATTTTCAAAAACTCCTTGAATTGTTAAAACTTTTCAGCTAGAATGGCCTTTGTGAGAACATCTATAGATTAATCATTTGTATTGATAAAGTCCAAATGTATCTCCTTCTTACTAATCATGTCTTTAATAAAATGATGCCTTTACTCTATATATTTTAATCTTGTATGAAAAAATGGATTTTTATTCATTGCAATTGCTAATATGTTATCACATGATATAACAGTAAGATTAAGGTTTTTTTTTTTTTTTTTTTTTGCAAATCAAAAAGAATTTTTCTCAACCAGATTGACATATTGCTTCACTTTCAACAATGGATTCTACCTTTATAAAAGACAAAGCTATAGGATTTTTTTTCTTCAACACAATAAAATTATATTTGTTTTTAGACAAAACATATAACCAAAAATATTCTTTTTATCATTATAGTTTCAGCTTAATCACTATCAAAATAATCAATTAAATTATTATTTTCTTGTTTCTTGAACAAGATTTTATGATGGATTATTCTTTGAAGATATCACAATATTCATTAAACTTTGATTTATTTAAATTAATGCAATCAAGAGCTTAATTAAAGAAATACTAAAGTTTAGAGCCAATTAAGGACTGAATTGATTAAATTGAAAATTAAGGGCTCTTTTGGAAATGATGCCGAATTCCAGGAGTCCAATGGCAATTGATGCAAGGACAAAATTGCAAATAGCCATTTTAGTCAAGAAAACGGCGTTGTTTCTAAAGCTACTGTTCATATTCTTCGTCTCACCAGGCCGGAAGAAAAAACTGACGCCAACGATGCATGCCGTTACCATGGCACGACCGCATGACATTCTCTGGCTTTATAAAAGCCAGAGAAAGGCCACAGACCCGGGGGGTGGGGGGACAAAGATATATACACACAGAACAGAGATGGGGGGACGAAGATATATAGACACAGAACAGAGGGGGAAAAAAAGAAGAAGAAGCACATGACAGAATACAGAAGAATTAACAGACGAAACATAGAAACAGAAGAGGGAGATGTAAAGAAAAACACAGAAAATCAAAAAACACACAGAGGAGAAGCCATGAGAACGAAGACAGAAAATACAGAGAGAGAGAGAGCCAGACGCAGAGAGAGACAGAGAAAACAGGTAAACAAAGACCAACAAAGATTGTACACAGAGAAAGCAAAAGAAAAGAAACAATCAGAGGGAAAGAAAACAAAAGGAGGAACAAAGGGATCCAAAGCAAGCCATGGTCTTCGACTTCGCATCCCTGCACCAGGTAAGTTATTCGCTTCCCTCCGTGTTACAATTTCAATTCACTTAACACTACGCACTTTGAATTTTAATTAACTCATCACTGTACACGCCCGATTCGCGCGTGCTGCTGCGCAGCCGGTCACTAGTGGCCCAACTTTTATTTTTGAGCTGGACAAGCCAAAAAAAAAAACAGAAACCAGATTCGGTCTAGGCCTCAGGCCTAACTGGCTTACTTTGTTTTAGGTTAATGGTGTGTCTGCATGCCAATTTCTTTTATTTTATTCTCTTTTATTTTGATTTTTGGTTACATAATCCCGTATCAAAATATTTCAAAAAAATTCATGAACCTTTTGAATTTATTTATGAATCCCTTGCACTTTTTTCTATAATTTTATTATATATTTTATTTGTGAATTTTTAATATAAAATGCTACTCTTATATATATATTAAAAAATATATGCTTTACTTTTAAATTTTATTGATTTATTTACTACAATAAAGTAAGGAATCACTGGCACTAAAGTTAAGAATATCATATTTTTTTCTGTTACATAATATTTACCAATGTCAAAGTTGATAATATTCGTATCCAAATATTCACTAAAATCAAAATCATGAATATTACAAATAGATTATTGATAACATAATCCAATAAACTCTTAATAATTTAAGATAAAATCAATAATGCAGCTTATTTCTAGTAAAACGTTTAAGAGGTAATAAATTATTTTTTTTCATAATTAGTTCTATATTATAAAATTTTTATTGACTAATTAGGGTTTCTCGTAACCATAATACTAAATAACAACTCTTTAAATAAAATATTCTTTTATTAAAAAATTATATATCAAAAATTTATTTTTTAATAAATATAATATTTTTATATCATCCTGATTGCGGAGTACGACAGCATCTATGCCCTAAAATTTTCAGAATAAAAGTACACTGTTAAAACAAAAAGGTGTGCTTCCAAGAAGCAGCAAACCATGCTTTTGGAATGCGTATTCTCTCCTCCATCCCCATGGTCTCGAATCTGCCACTCAAGTAGCAAAAAACTGAAGCATTTTGTGAGGCTCGTATTATTTTTTTTTTTTTATAAAGACCGTATATTTATATTTTCGTTGGTCTTTAACCATAACCCAATTGCCTAATTTCCTTTTTTGGCCCAACATATAAATAAAAGCACGAGGTGACCGAACCTTCTCATTTAACTTTCCTTTGTTCGTTCCTTAAAAAACAAAAGCAAGCCAACTCGGCCTCTTCCCTTGGTAAGTTTACTTAGCTTCTTCTGTTACTTTATTATATTGCTTTGGATCTTTTAATTATAATAAATTTCTAAAAGTATACATGAGTACATACATATTTTGATGCAACTGTATTGTTTAATCATTTAAATATTTGTTTAGAAGATGTTCTAGCTTGACAAGTTTGAGGGTTAACATAGTCATAGTAGTCCTTATATATATATATTTATTAATTTATCATATATCAGTCATGTTCTGATTTTGGATCATGACACATGATCTATTAAAGTTTTTCATTCCAAACTCATCATAATCATTGGAAAAAAAATTGAGTTGCTTAACACAATTTGTTGTGACTAAACCCCTTGCCATAATGATACATTTCAAATGCATGTTCTTTTGCCACATATGGCAACTTAATGTCCATGACATAGCTAAAATCTCACGTTTTCTTTGTTGGATAGAAACACTTGATATGGTATTCTACCACTAACTAATACTCTTGCTTAGACTCCTAACAAGACCACCTCCAAAAAAATTTTACCCCGCAAAAGACCAATACATGTGAAACAAAAGATGTTTGTCATTAGTCCACCCTATCTTCCTTCTTGTTCTCGCTAACCTTTTGAAAGGGTGCACAAGATGATGGCAATATAAGAAACACATACAGATTATGCATGCATAGGCGTATGTACACATAGGCCACACACAAAAAACTATAAATATATACATATATGGTTCCTAAAATTGCAAAAGCATCAAGAAGCTCAAGAAAAGTTAAAGTAAAATGAAATTATGTTAGAGTTAATCTAAGATTGTTAACAATCTTTTGTTATAATTGAAATAGGTGAAGGCCGCTAATCATGTAAAACCCCAAAAACAAACTTATACATAATAATAATAATAATAATAAATACAATAATAATTCAATATACTAAAAATAAGAAGTATGGCTCAAATTGTGAAAAAGAAAAAAAAGAAATGGGGTCAAAGTGTAATTAAGAAGAATGAGGCTATAAATACCTCATTTTTTTCTCCTTGAACCGGTAACAAAACACAAAGAAATGGGGGAAGAATTTTAGATTTTTCCATCAAAAATTTGAGAGAGAAAGACACCAAAGCTTAGAAAAATTTTATAAGTCTTAGATAAGTTGGTAATGAAAAACATCATTTCACAAGAGAATTTGTAAGAAATAAGTGTAGAAATTGTGAGGAGAAAAAGAGTGGAGGGTCGGCTGTATGCAAGGAGAAAGGGGATGGAATTCCATTTAGAAGATAGCAACTTAATTTGTAAGACAATCATGATTATAACTTATGTTAACAGAAGGGGATGGAATTCTTCAACCAATTGAGAAGTGAAATTTAAATAATTCTCAAATAAGGAGTCTTAAACTCATTTTTTTGAATTAGGTTAAATGTGGTTTGAAATTATGCAATTTTCTTGAATTGAAATTAGAGTTTATGAGCATAATTTAGGAGAAATGCAAAATTGTCTAAAATTAGATCAATTAGAGTGTTATAGGTTACTTGGATGTGAAATTATGTGAGAACAACAAAGAAAAATCAATGGGTAAAGAATCCAAGGTGGCTAGTGATACAACCAATAAATTGATGTCTTTTTCTAAGTGTAGGAATGTCGAAATAATAAATAATCCGGCAAAACTGAGATCAAACCACAGAGAGGTTAATTATATAAATTATAGATAATTATAATACAATAACAACAATAACAATAATAACAATAATAACAATAATAGTAGTAGTAGTAATAATAATAAAGAAGAAGAAGAAGAAGAAGAAGAAGAAGTTGATGAGAACTTTAAGATAGAAGATTAATGTAAGGATTAAACAAGGATTAAACAATGATAACAACAAATATCAAGGTTAGAGGATCAACTAATGGTATGTCAAACAAGTATAGTATAAACTCTTATTATTCAATTGGAAACCACACACAAAGGAGATTTCAATCAGATTATAAATTGTTAACATGATTACATTA
>NW_011500166.1:50843-57923 GCF_000495115.2 Populus euphratica
AAAAAAAAATGGAGGTCATTTGAACTTCTAGAACTTTAGATATGGGTCAAACACTAAATAGTTTTTGAGCTGTAGGACAAATTCAAACTTCTTTTTTGTTGCTACAATTTAAACTTGAGAATGTCCTTTTTAAATCTTATATTCCATATAAAAGTTGTAGGTCTATGTCTTACCTTTCCATCCATATAAAGTAGACCTAAATCCGAGATCTATAGCTCCAGCTATTACCCAATTACTGAACAGTATTCCAGTTTGGACTGCACCAACATCTCTTTTCTAAGTTTGACCATCTCTTTATCCTTTCAATTTCAGTTCTTAAACTCATCAATCAATCTTTTTATTTATGTGATAGGCCTGCATTTAAAATAAACATTTACCATAAATTAAAGGTATCTTATATTGTTAGATATGTTATTATAAAACATGCTTTAGTTAAAGAGTTATTGATATTTCAAGTGCAAAATGATGATATAAAACCTTGATAAAACTGCACTTTTAAGTACTAATCAGCCAGCCACAAGAAGAGTGAATGAAAAGTGTAGAACTTGTGATTTTCTTTATCTAAGGGGTTGGGGACGGGGCTGTGTCAAGAACTAAAGGGTTGGGTCCTTTTTCAGCCACAACAGGGGTTGGGTCTATGTATGGATTGAAAGTGGGTTGCGGATATGGGTCCATGTGGGAACCCAAAGGGGTTGGGGGCTGGGCCATGTCCCAACCCAAGACAGTTGTGATTTGGGTCTGAGTTTTGAACCAAGGGGTGTGAAGGCTGGGTCCATGTCTAACCCTAGACCCAAGGTAGTTGAGGGTTTGGTTTCATGTGCGCACCTAAGAGGGCTGAGTCTGCGTCCCATTGTTGGACCCAAGGTGGTTGGGAGTTTGGGTCCGTGTTTGGAACCAAGTCGGGTTGGGGGTTTGGGTCCTTGTCTACACCCAATAGGGTTAGGGGTTGGGTTTGGGTCCTTGTCTACACCCAATGGGGTTAGGGGTTGGGTTTGTGTCCCTACCCCGGACCCAAGGTGATTAGGGTTTTAGGTCTGTGTCCAGACCCAAGGGGTTTGGGTTTTAGGTTGGCGTCCAGAATCAAAGGGGTTAGATCTGTGGTCGCACCTAAGATGGTTGAGTTTGGGTTCGAGTTTTGACAAAGGACCCAAGAAAATTGAGTCTTGACATACAACCTATTAGAGGTGGGCCTTGACGCTATACCCATAAGCACTAAGTCTTGTTGAATGACCTAAGAAAACTAGATCTTGGCGTTAGACCTATGAGCCTTGGGCAGACCTAGCACCTAGTGTCCCACATGGCGTGCAGGTTTGGTTAGCACCCAGGGCAAGCCAGCCCTAGCACCAAGTGCGCGTGCAGGTCTAGCTTGCACACAGCTAGGGCAGCCTAAGCATGACACGTGGGGCGCGAGTTTTGCTCACACCTAAGGCATGCCACCCTCAGCCCTCACGTGTCCCCACGTGGGGCGCGAGTTTTGTTCACACCTAAGGCATGCCACCCTCAGCCCTAGTGCCAGGTGTCTACATCCCAAGGCCCCTAACTCTATCAAAACTTGAGCTGACTATTTTCTCTCCAACAAACCTTTCAATGTAAAATGCATTCCAGTGAAAAGATAACCTCAACCCTCCCTTGCTACCCTTGCAACTCTCTAGGGCAAGGGCTAGTTTGTCATAACACTGCTTAAATCTACAGTGCTTTGTGTCTCGGTAAATAGTAATAGAGGTATTGATTTCTTTTAGTATATTGTATAATTCTTTTTTAGTGGTTATTAAGGGGAGAGTCCTTGATATTAAGGTATTTTGTTTAGTGTATTTTTGAATGTACGATTACAATGGTGTATGCCCCTAATAACCACTCTCATAAACAAGAATTAGTGGACTATTTGGTGCATTTTAAGGGCAGTGTCTCTAAGCCTAGGTGTGTTATCGAAGATTTCAATGAGATTTTGCATCCCTTTGATCGCAAAGGATGTAAGAACTACTCCTGCTACATGAAAGCCTTTCGAGATTGTTTAACAACACGTGAATTGTTAGAACTACCTCTGTGTGGGAAAAAGTTTACCTCTGTTGGAGTGTCAAGGGGGAATTCTGCTAGTGAAATTGACAGAGCCTTCATGTCTACGGCATGGTTTCGAACATTTCCGTCTGCTTCTTTGTTTGGTCTTCCCAAGTATACATCGGATCCCCGGCCCATCATGATGAAAACGGATAGCACAAATTGGGGGTCCTAAACCATTCAAATTTCTAACTTCTTGGTGGCTGCGACCTGATTTCAAGGTGGTCATGCAACACTTACGGTCTTCAGCTATAAACTCTGTTTCTGGTTCGGACAGAATGGCGAAAGTTATTAAAACTATCAAGGAGGGTCTTAAAGTGTGGAATGTTTCAAACTCTGTTTCTGGTGCGGACAGAATCAGTCTTTGTGGGAGTTTGTACAGGATTATCTCAAAGGCACTGGCTAATAGGCTCAAAGTTGTTATGAGGGAGGTTGTTGGTGACTATCAAGTCTGGTTTGTCATCGATGTGTGGAATCTCTTTACCTCTTCATCAATCTGCTAATAGTTTTTCTTTTTATGGTTTATGGAAAGGGGTAGATCCTTTCAAGGCGAGATTTTTTTGCTGGTTAGCTATTCTTAACAGAATCAATACTAGGGGTGTTCTAGCTAGAAGGGGTCTGACACGTGAAGAGTCCGAGGAACACCTCCTTTTACAATATCAGAGGCATTGGAAAATTTGGGCAAAATTCATAGACTAGTGAGGTTTATACTGGTGCTGTCCTTGTAGTTTATCATGTTTTTTTCCAGCAGGAAGTTCTTGTTCGTGGGAAATTTCAGAGGAAAGTACGGTTCATGCTGTTTTTTGCTATTGTTTGGTCATGATGGCTCATTCGTGATGTAATTTCTAAAATTTATTTATAATCAAGTAAAAAGTCTGTGCTATCTCAATCTCCCTTTTTCCCCTCTTCAACTTCCATTTCTTGATGCAGCAACACACCAACAGGCCAATCTTTTATTTCCAAGATTTGTCAAAGGCCTTTCTCCGACATTGTTGAAAAACTGGTGTTTTAGAATCATGATATTTTATTTGAGAAGCTCGAAGATTTTCGGCAGTGAGAGTCACTAGAAAAAGAGCGAGAGAGGCAATAGAGATGGCTTGTATACTGTGTCCAGGGAAAATGGGCATGATGTTAAAACCTACCAAAAGCAGGGCAGCCAAGCATATACAAGGTTGAAGGTTCAAACGACCTATGATCAAAGCATAATCAACGGAGGGCTAGAGAACCTCATCATTCTGTAAGCCTTTCCCAGGCTTGAGCAAAGTATGAGGTAAATTGCAAGTCTTTCCCAAGCTTGCGCAAAAGCAATTCTATAACATCACCCGTCAATCCTGCCCTATAGCTTTTAAACAGTGCAGGAAGCAAAAATGGATTTCACTGAACAGATTTTACAGGAAAGCATTTCCTATGAATAACACATTACAGACAATGCATGCACATCCAACAATCCCTAAATCCTTCACAGCTACATTAGATTCCAGATATTGCTATCTTCTAAATGGATCAGAAACGAATACAAATTTCCTGATTTCTGATAACTTGAACATAGAGGAGAGGCCAAAATAGGAACCTTAGCTACAAACTCCGGTAAGTCATCTGACTGAACAATGACCACCTGGTGCACATGAAGATATTTATCAGATTAGAAAAGGACAGGGACGAAGAGAAACAGAAAGTGCGAATCGGGTGTGGAATAGGATGAAAGCTGGCCTTTATCCCACTCAGTGGTAACAACAATTGTGGTCAAATGGAGATGGCTAGACTTGGAAAGCTCGACCCAGGCAAAGTAGCGGCACAGCAAATCTCCTGGCTATAACATGTCTAAATGCGGAGTGAACCAGTCACAGGGTCTCGGCTAGAATTGACATCCTTATATGTTCAAAGAGAGGTTTGCAAATTGGGAGTCCAGGTCCCTGCTGTTACAATGACAATGGCCAGAAAGTTTATGTTATTGCGGTCGTTTCTGCTGCTAATGTTGGAATTAATTTTGAAGTTTTTATTTAAAGTGTATCTTAGTTCTCCTAGGTATATATGCATGTAACTATTAAGAATGTATGTATCTTTTAAGTTTATTTAATTATCATAAATTAATATAAATGTGTTTAGAGTATTGAAAATCTAAGTTCAAGTATACAGGGACACTCTCGTAGGAGAGTATTGTAATATGAATAGGATTTATTTTTTATCATGTTTCTATTTTTATTTTTCTTTTAATATAGTATTAGAGCTAGTTTGAACTAGTGAGCTTTTAGAGGGACTAAAAAGTGTGAAATCCCAAAATAGAGTGAATGAACATGTAACACTTAAAAAAAAAAAATAGAGGTGTAAGATAATAATGCCCAACAAGAGAATTAGAACCTTACAACAAAAAGAGACAAGAGAAGCCTAAGAAAGAGGGTTCAAGTTAACAAGTTATTGCACAAGAGATGAAATGTGATATAAGAGAGACCACACATGAAAGAAAGAAGAGACAACTCTTTCTACCGGACAAGAGAAATGGTTAAGGAGCCATGATAGGAAGAAGGCAGCAACCTAAAGTAGATTGAGCCAAATCTTAAATTTGTGAGATAGATTAAAGATCTAATAAGACTTTAAAAAATATTTTAATCCATCCTAGCCACACCATCATTTTGCTATAACTTTTCATTTGTTGTCATAGGAGATACTATTGGTTTACATTTGACATGTTTAATTTCTTGAAAAGATTTGCAATATACTTTTCTTGTAAAACAAAATTTATCCTAGAGATTGTTTCACTTGAATGCAAAAAAAAATCTCATCAAACAAGATTTATCATTTTAAATTCTTTCATCATAGTTATTGCATATGAACATGTGGCATCGGGAGGGGGGTCATTGGAGTCACCATCTAGTTTTTTGGTTCAGGGTCACTAGAAAACTCAGGTGTACTAATCTCATCAGAGATTTAAGGGTAATAGACTAGTTGTGGCTAGGGAAGGTATTAGCATCTATAGTACATTTTACTTGAGGTAAGCTGGTTTGTGTGGTTTGATGTGGTTTAAAGGTTTAGGATTAAGATTCACTTGTATGAATAAACCCGGTGTTAAGAATTTATTATGAACTTATGTACCCAAATAAATTCGTTGAAAATAATGTTCTTCTTAATTTGTGTATTATGGTAAAAAGTACTCCCAATTAAAATTGGTGAATATTTAGAATAACTCTTAGAATTTTCTAGTCAATTATTTATATTTCAAAAATCAGCCTCACTTGTAGATTCAACATTTTATACCAGGTTTTTTAACTATTAATTCTCATTAATTAAAAAAAGAAGATTTATTGAAATATTGGCTAAATTCTCATAATTTAATAAAATAATTATTAAATCTTAAAATGCATGCCAAAACACACACATATTTTTATTTTCATATGAAAATACTAAATGATTTGATTTTCTTATATTTTTAAAGAGATTTGGTCATATGTAATAAAGACAAATTGATAATTGTTTATTATCCTAGCTCAATCAATCATAAATCATCATTTAAACAGTTCCAAAATCATACGCACAATTAATAAGTTGTGCCAAAAACTAACAATTTATCAAATAAATGGTTTAGAGTTAGGAATTGACCTTCCAAGGTTTTTATGGTTGTCTAAGAACTATTGAAAACCTTTCAAGGCTACTAGGTAATCCCAATGCACGTGGAATCATGTAGCATTGCCACGACCAACATGTGGAATCACATGTTGTCTCTACTAGAGGAGGAGAGCCTAATGAATTTGAAGCTCCTTTGTGTCCTCTTCGATTCCTTGTTGATAGTGCAGCAAACAGACACTTGTAGAGGGAGCTTTACTCTATTGAAGTTTCAGTCTTCTTCTTGTTTTTCAGTCTAGATTTGTCTCTTCTCCCTACTATTGTGTTTTAATGCTAACATTGGTGGGAGAAAATTGTAAATGGTTTGAAACTAGTACATCCATTCTTTGATGCCCCACTAGTAGAGCCACAAATAGATCTCTATAGAGGGAGCTTTGCTATGTTGAAGTTTGATGTCTGCTCTTGTTTTTCAGACCATATTTGTCTCTTCTCCCTACTACAGTGTCTTGGTGCTACTACTAATGGGAGAAAGTTTTTCAGCATATGCAAATACTACATCCCTTCTTGGATCCTCTACTAGTAGTGTCACAAATAGATCTCTATAGAGGGAGCTTTGTTACATTGAAGTTAGTTGTTTACTCCTTTTTCTACTCACATCCTATGCTACTAAAATGGAATAGAGCTCACGATGGAGATATAACTCACATTGATTGTTAGAAAGTGTTTCTATGTAAATTCTTACATATGTTGTGAATGTATGTTGAAGTCAATGTTTATAAAACAAATTTAAAAGAATGAAACAGGGAAAATTGAGGTGTAAAATGTTATAGTGCAAATTGTTGGAAACATGAACAATTTAGTAAGAAAGAGAGATAATAGAAATTTAATGTTAATCCTTAGTAAATTATGATTTTAGAAGAGTATCTAGAGACTAATACAAGGGTTGAAACTGAAACTTAAGCATATTAGCGTATTTCTTTCAATTATGAATATGCAAGTATAGAAATTATGCTAATGTTAACTTAAGAGATTGATGTGAATTGATGGATGGTGCAGTAACTAGAATTATTTTGAGCATCTCTTTTCAATTTCTTATTGCATATAAATAATTGTGTCAATTTTTGAAGTTGTATGAAATATTACCAACATGAAAATCTAAGATGGAATTGAAATATAATTTTTTGAATTAGCTTAAATTTGGTTTGAAATTATACAATTTTCTTGAATTGAAATTAGGGTTCTTAAACACAATTTGGGGGAAATGCAAAATTATCTAGAATTGAATCAATTAGAGTGTTGTAGGTTACCTTTGATGTGAAATTATGTGAGAACAACAAAGAAAAATCAATAGGTAAAGGATCCAAAGTGCTCGACCACTAGGAGAGTGAATGAGAATTGTAAAACTTGTTGACACGACTAAAAGATTGATGTTTTCTTCCAAGTGCAGGAGTGTCGAAATAATAAATA
>NW_011500166.1:58833-63304 GCF_000495115.2 Populus euphratica
GCTCCAGATATGACCCAATTACCGAACAGTGTTCTGGTTCGGATTGCACCGACATCTCTTTTCGGAGTTTAGCCATCTCTTTGTCTTTTCAATTTCAGTTCTTAAATTCATCAATCAATCTTTTCATTTATATGATAGGCCTACATTTAAAATGAATATTTACCATAAATTAAAGGTATCTTATATTATTAGATACATTATTATAAAACATGTTTTAGTTAAGGAGTTATTGATACTTCGAGTGTAAAATGATGATATAAACCTTAATAAAAATACACTTTTAAGTACTAATCACTTGTGATTTTCTTTATTAAATTACTTATGATATGTTGTTGTCATGTGAATAATAACTAGAATGGAAAACTATCAGTTAGGAAAAAGAAGGAACCCTCGATTCCCTTGAGGTCAAGTTCAACCAAAACAAGATTTAACAGGTAGAGGGGGTGTTTGAGATTTCATATGATAATGATGACATATGATAATGATGAGTAAATTAGGTGTAGCAAAAAGTTTACTAATAAAGGAATAAGATAACTTGAAGATATGAGAACTTTATAAATTGGTTTCGTAGGTCATATGGGGTGGAAAGGAGTTTATAGGACATATGTATGGTGCATTAGGTGTTTTGAAGATAGTTGTGAAATGTAGGAAATCATAGAAGTAATAATATGCATGTTCCTTGAAGTGGTTCTATACCACCTTATAAAAAAAAAGGGGGGGGGGGGGGGGCCAAAATTAGTGTAAATGAAATCAAAATTAGTGTAAATGAAATTGGGAGGTCATATTTAGTAAGGTTGCCATACATATGGCGTGGGAATAGTTGTCTTAAGAGAGGAAATTGGAATGAAAATAATTAAAGATGCTTTTAATCTATTAATGAAAATTGGGCAATTTCATCACCTTGATTTCTAAGAGAATTTGGGCCTAAAGAAGATAAAATTCAATGAGTCTGACCCTACTTAATTTAGAGCTCTAGAACTTCAAATATATATAAATATCTAAGGAGGGGTTGAACTGCCACCTCTACTTGCAGATTCAAAAAATTGGCAGCCCTCCCTTTATAAATGTATAACATCATGTCTAGACTTTTGGAAGGAAATAAACCATATTTGAAATTGAATTTGTGATGTTTGTTATGATTTGATAATAAACTGTAATCTTAATAGATATAATAGGGATGCAAATGCAAGGAAAAATAATTGTAAAAGAGGAATAAACATTGTTGTTATTACCATTGTTATTTTGCAAAATATGACTTGACTATGGAATAATATGGTATGCTTATGGATTCAAGAGGATCGCAAGAGGGGCACAATAACAACAAGAGAGCACAAGTCGAGATTCTATAGGAGTTAGGTATTCTATACCTATACCATCCTTAAATAATGGTAATTTTAGTACTTTGTTTAATTTGTGAACCTTGTGCTTGTAGATGAAACCAAAAGGAGAAAAGATAAGAATGAAACAAATAAGGAATGAAAATCAAATTTGATCTATGGACCCTGATTGGGGATAATGAATGGTAGTAATGAAACTTCATGAATAACTGTTTCTTGGATTTGATTAACCAGTCCTAAATATGAAAGGCTAATGATGTTAGTAAGGTTTGCTAACATCAATATGACCATTATAGATAATGAGAAATATTGAAGTTGATTAACTATTCGGGTTAAGAATAGTTAATGATATTAATAGAGGATGTTGATATTGGCAAACTTATAAAACTTGATTAGCTTTTCTTGATAGGGAAGCTAATGATATCAATCCTTGACATTGGCATTCCCAGAATTATTCCAATGTATTATGGAAAATTGATTAGCTATTTTAGATTGGAAATAGTTAATGACATCAATTGGCTATAATAATGCCAACATTACCAAATATTTGATTAGTTGCTCATCATAGGGCCAACTAATAACACCAATTAGATTCATTAGTGTCGGCAATACCCTCCTCGGGTTTGGGAAGAAGTGGTATGATCGGTATTCTTGATAAAGAATAATTGATAGTTTTTGTGAAATGGGAAGGTTTAGGGATTTCTGGAAAGATGAATCTAGAAATATTAAAGGAAAACTAAATGGGGAATTATAAGGAACTAAGATAATGTATATCATTATGTGTGTGTGTGTGTGTATGCATAGACACATGTATTGTTTGATTTCTCTTCTTTGTGATATTTTTATTTTAATATAATTGTTTTCAAATATTATGTTATTGCAGGTCCATCATATTCATGCCAGGAGTAATATCTTAGGTCCTCTAGTTTCTTTTGTGTTATCTAGGAATTAAATGAATTTTGATGTATTTTGTCTTTAAGGAATCATATGACTTGAAGTGTAATAGCATCCTTTATATTAAATGTTGGAACGTAGATGGTATTACTTTCTACTTGCAATTTTGATGTTTGTACCTTTCCTTTTATCTATGAATTAATTTATGTTGATGAAAAAAAAAACCAATGTGTAATATTATGCTTGTGCCCTTGAATAATTTATTGTTGAGACTTAGAATGATTGAGATATGGTTGAGCAATGAATAATAGATACATGGAAGATATTTGTCTATAACTTAAGACCTTCTGTTATAAAGGAGTCTCTGTTGATATTTCAGTAAACCTTATATGAATTAAGCAACAACAAAAAATTCACCTTGTTTTCCTCCTTTTATGATGGATATGTTTGATCCTGGAAATGAGGATGTTACAAATTAGCCCAATAAAAAGTTAATGAAACAAGAGTTAATATATGATTGCCAACAATCTTCTGTTATAATTAACAAGCACAAGAGGTGTTGTTACCCATTTTTGGGTCCTCACATAAAAAGAAAAAAAATACAAAAAAAATAAAAGAATATATATTCAAAAGAAAACAAAAAAATAAGTAGCAGTAAGAAAAGGATGTCGGGGTGCCTAGAAAAATAGCTAAAATTGGTTGAGAGGGTTTAAAAATACAAGGATTGAAATTTAATTGCATAGTTTGACTTATGAGAGCTTTGTTACCAAAGAAAATTCAATATGAGAAAGAAAAGTCCAAAATAAAATGTTTATGGACTCAATTAAATTTTATTGAAGGTTTAATTAAATTTATGGGGGTTTGATTGCAAGAAGAATTGATTTTTAAGTCAATTTAAACTTTAATTAGAAGAAATTAAAGTTCAGGTGTCAAATTATAATTTTTAAGAGTTGATTTGGTCAAATCAAGGCTTAATTGCATAAATATTGAAGTTTGATGGCCAATTAGGGACTTGATTGAAGAAATCCAAAACCAATAACCAAACTGGAAAAGGAGCATAAATAGAGGGACCAGGATTGATTGAATTAGGGCCCAAATAGAAGAAATTGAAAGTTTATTAATCAATTAAGGGTCAAATTGCATAAATCCAAGACCTAGGACTAAAGTGAAAAAGGCGGCCAACATCAGGGCCGACACTAGAATTTGGCAGGGTTGCAATTAAATTGATTTTTAAAATCAAAATTGCAATTGAGAACTTGATTGAATAAATAAAAAATTAAAGAGCGATTTGGACTTCAACTCGTTTTTATCACCATTTCTTTTTAAATGAAATTGCATATTTAGACCAAAACAATGTTGTTTCCTTCACTGTACACAAAAGAAGGAAAAATAGAGGGGATGATATAGAAAAAAGAAAAACACAAAGAAGTAGAGGAGCGAAGAAGAAGGACAACCACCTGGAACCATTACCATTTTGCCACCAGCAGAACCGCCAATGACAACAAAACCATCGTCAGAGGGAAGAATAACATTAGAAACAGAAGAAGAATTAGAGAAGAGGAGGGAATGCAGGAAAAAAGAATAAATAAAGAGAAACAGAGGAGAGAATAAGAGGGACAACCACCTAGAACCAACACAACATCGCCACCATATACAACTGTATCACCAATGCCATTGCCAGGTCATCCTCTCTCTTTCTTCCCCCTTTATCCTTTTTCATCCACTTCATTTCACCCTACCTTTACTATTTTGTAAAGTGAACATTGGAGAGTCATTCCATTGCTTACTAGGTTAGAAAGGTCTGGCTTAGACCAAAATGCACTAGGCTGGGTTTGGCCCAGTAAAACAAATTCAAAAAAAATCCAAAAATGCTTAAAAAAAAATGTGTGATTTCCTTGTGTATTTTTCTATTAATTTTGTATAATTCTAGTTTGTATTTTTATATCATATAATAGGTTATGAAAGTAACAAGTATTTATTATATCAAAGGTAGTACAATACATAACTAATACTATTAGTGTATCCTCTAACCTTGACATTTGTTTTTATCATTGTATAATCTCCACATTAATTTTACATCTCAAAGTCCTTTTTAACTCATCTTCACCACCACCATCATTATCATTGTTGTTGTTGTTATTATTTTCATTTATTTTTATTATTGTTGTTATTATTTTTATCATTTATTTTTATTATTGTTGTTGTTATTTTTATTTATAATTTATATAGTTAACCTCTCT
>NW_011500166.1:63723-64010 GCF_000495115.2 Populus euphratica
ATTTTTATGAAGGGTTAACACCTAAAGATAGATAAATCATGGAATTGATGTGCAATGGAACTTTTGAAAATAAAGACCCTAACGAAGCAATAGAGTACCTAGACTTGCTAGCTGAAAATGCTCAAAATTGGGACACTACAGAAACTTATGAGGCACCAGGTAAGACTCACCCTTATAAATCTAGTAGAGGTATATACAACCTTAGGGAAGATCATGATCTCCAAGCTAAATTTGCATCTTTAGCCAGAAAAGTTGAGGCACTAGAATTAAAAAAGAGTGGTCAATTA
>NW_011500166.1:64929-65148 GCF_000495115.2 Populus euphratica
AAAAGTGCCTAGAGGAATAGTTGAAGATGTGTTAGTACAAGATGATAAATTCATTTATCTTGTGGATTTTATTGTCCTAGATACACAAACTGTTGAAGCATGTAATTTAATTCCTATTATTTTAGGACGTGCATTTCTTGCAACATCTAATGCAATTATTAATTGTAGGAATGGACTAATGAAGTTATCATTTGGAAACATGACATTGGAGATGAATAT
>NW_011500166.1:67735-67882 GCF_000495115.2 Populus euphratica
CATAATGCGATTACAAAAATTTACCGTGCTAGATGTGCAAGATTGAGATTGTTAATAAACCATAGAATTCCTGAAAATATTCACTGGCTAATTCAAGCAAAGGTCCAATTATTAGGTGAGTCCTCAAATTCTTTCATTTCATACATG
>NW_011500166.1:68999-69122 GCF_000495115.2 Populus euphratica
TTTCCTTCCTTTCATTTCTACTCAACCCATACATTCAACAAATAGAGAAGTGTGTAGCAAGGACAAGTTCCTCAAGTCATCAAATACGAAATATTTGTGTTTTTGGTGGATCTAGTCTTGGGA
>NW_011500166.1:69178-69530 GCF_000495115.2 Populus euphratica
AAGATTCATTTGATGTATAGAGGAGGCAATCTTGGGTTAATAAGGGGTGTGTCAATAGCTGTATTTTTAGGAGGTAGTCACGTTTTGGGGTTTGTCTCCAAAGCTTTAGCACATGGTGATATTATTAGAACAACAATTGGAGAGGAACTACAAGTCTCCACAATGTCTGATCGAATGAATACAATGTTTAAACATGTTGATGCTTTCATTGCCTTGCTAGGTGGTCTGGGCACATTGGAAGAGATCTTTCATATTTCCTCTTGGGCTCAACTGCACATTCACCATAAAGCCATCTGTTTGTTAAATGTTAATGGTTATTATGATAAATTGTTGTCTTTTCTTGATCATGCTA
>NW_011500166.1:69866-73216 GCF_000495115.2 Populus euphratica
ATCATAAAAATGTAGATAAGTTTGGTTTCGTAGCCTCCCTAACCTAAGCAATTAAGCTCGTAGGGGTGTTTTAACACCTAATACCCTAAAGTCAACTGACTTGGGAGCTATTGGCCCAACGCTTGTTACATGGGTTGAGGAGAAAAGTTTAAGGGAATCAAACATTACACTATCTACGTATTAGTTTCTGCAACTCGAGTTATTAAGCTCGAAAGGGTGTCTCAACACCTAAGACCAACTAGTCTGGAAGTCATTAGCCGAAAGCTTATTATATGGGTTATAGATGCATTGTGTTTTAAGTTAAATATATATTAAAAAAAAGAAAAAAAAAGAAAAAAAATAATAATCACAACCCAAGGACGTTAACCTTAAACATTAGAACATAATATTGTTTTCTTCTAATAAAAGCCCTATCATCTATGTTTTCTTACATTGAGCACATAAAAAAAGAAGGTTTATTAATATCTTGTTTCAACAATATGAAGCAGCTATATATAAATTTAATGAGAGTTTGTTTACTTGGATAAAGCAATGAAAGTTAAATGATGAATACCTTGCTTTGGAAAACTTGCGAATTGTTTTTCTATTTTAACGCTTAGATTACTAGGGACTAGTAATAAGCTGGTTGGGGGGTGTGATTAGTACTTAAAAGTGTATTTTTATCAAGGCTTTATATCATAATTTTGCACTTGAAGTATGAATAACTCCTTAACTAGAACATGTTTTGTAATAACAAGTCTGATAATATAACATACCTTTAATTTATGGTAAATGCTTTTAAAGCACCTTGAATTTCTTTAGATTTCTAAACTTTTTTCTCTTCCATGCGATTTACTAGTTGTGAATACTTAAAAGACTAAGGGAAAAATGAGCTCTTAAGCACATTGAATCTCCTTAGATTTCTATGTCTCTAAATTCATAAATTCTAAATTTATTTCAAATCAAGCATAAATTTCAAGAGATCTGCACCGTTTTGCTTTGACACTTTGCAGACATGTCTAAAGGTATGATCCATATTGGCTAAGGGTTCTTTGCCTTAGACTTTGAACCCAAGTTCATTCATCATAATAGACTTATCCTAGGAAACAGATGGGATTAAAGAACATCAACACCATAACAATTATAGGCAAACCAAACATCAAGTAGCTTACCTTAGGTAGGGCATACTAGGGGTGCTAAAACCTTCCCTTTACGTAACTAGTCCCTTACCTTAGAATCCCTAAAAGACTAGTTAGGTTTTCTAATGACCATAATACTAGGTGGTGACTCCTTTTTTCACAAAGCAAAGACCCCGAAATCAAATCCTTACTCTGGGAAGAGTCGTCACGATGTCGAGCTCTCTTAAGGATACGACAACTAGGAACTTTAATTAGTTTCAGAGACCAAGTACGGAGACTAGTTACGTAAAGGGAAGGTATTAGCACACCAAATACACCTTACCTAAGGTAAGCTGCATTGTTTTATTGTATGACATATGTTAAAGTTTCATTGTATCTCTAATTGCTAGTTTGTTTATGGTTCAAGAAAAGTCCTTCGCAATAAGGAGGTTCTTATCTTATTGGATAAAGCAATAACCATCCTAATGTCAACAAAAGAACCATCTTTTTAATATTGTGAATACGTTTTATGTATAAATTTATAATCCCTGATATTAAAAGAAAATAAAATAAAATAATTTCTTTTTATTGTTTTAAAATATTGGCCAAGTTCTCATGACTTTAATAAATTGGTTATTAAAGCCAAAATACATGCTAAAACATATATATTTTTTTTAAGTTTCTTTGTTTTATGAAAATATAATATGATTTTTTTTTGCTTTTAGAAACTTGCCGTATGCATGAAAACAAATACATGTTTTCTCTTATGTTTTGATGAAAAATAGGTATTTTAATACCGGATTTGTATTTTTATGGTATAAAAATACAAACCAATATTAAGCAAAATTCAGTAGAAAAATACACAAGAAAATCATAATGTTTTTCAAAAATATTTTTAATTTTTTTTACTAGGCCAGACCCGACCCACTCATTTTGGGCTGGGCTAGACTTGTTTGGCCCAATGAACAGTGGCTTCGAGGCGGTGTTGTTGGCGGTTGCTGATTGGAGAACAACTTAAACGGTAGTCGGCCTTTCTTCTTCTTCTCTGTGTTTTTTTCTGCTACTCTGTTCTTCTTTGTTTCTGTTTTTTCTATATTTCTTCTTATCCTCGTTTCTGTCTCCTGCTTCTCCTTTCTTCTTCTATTTCTAATAGTGGTTGTTATTATTAGCAAAGCGATGGTGGCTTTTCTTTGTGGTGGTGGGTAGTGTCTGCTGCTGTTTTTCCTATCTATGCTGAGATGTAGGCTTATTCTTCTTCACGGGTGTTGCAACAGGGGGAGTAAGATGGTGAGAAGCTAATGGTGACACTGCTGGTGGTGGACGAGTTGTTGTCGCGGCTTAGTGGTTGTGGCAACCAGTGCTGTTATTTTTGTTCTTTTTAAGAGTGTTGTAGCAGGGGAGGAAGATGGTGAGAGGCTGACAGTTGCACTGTTAGTGGTTGTTGACTAATGGAGTTACTGTGGGGGGGCAATAAGGAGGAGTATAGGCAGTTGTTGCAATTCTTCTTTTCTCTTATGTGTTGCCTTTATCAACAATGTCCTCCTTTTTCTGTTCTTTCTCAAATCTCTCCTCCCTCTTTGTTTTCAAATGTTTCCTCTCCTTAGAATTTTCTCCCTACTCTGTATTTATAGCCAAGCGAAGAGAAAGTCCCCCCTGCCTTATTCCATTAAGGCACATAAGGGAAATGGGGCTACCTTATCCCTATAGTGTAAGGTGGTTGGTTGTTTGTAGGGCATGGTCGGGGCATGGGTTGTGTTAATGGTGACAAGGTAAGAGAGATGGCTTGTGTCCGGGTTTTATGGGCAAGTGGGAGGGGAAAAAAAAGAGAATAACTGGAAGAAAAAAAAGATTAAAATCTTCTTCTTCTCTACCTTTACATTCGCAGGGGAGAAGAACATGCACAGTGTTGTTTAAAATGGCACCGTGTCCTTCACCTCTTTTTTTTTTATTTTATTGAAAAGGAAATGTAATTAGGAAGAACTTAAAAATAGGTTATGACAAGTCTTATGGCTATGGAGAAGGAAAACAAAACGTATATAAGGGCATATGCGTAAAGATAGCGATATAAGGCAACGTATGTTCAACCTCTACTAATTGATATAAAAATGATGATGTTGTTTGCCACACTGATTAGTACTTAAAAGTGCATTTTTATCATGGTTTTATATCATCATTTTGCACTTGAAGTATCAATAACTCAACTAAAACATGTTTTATAATAATATATCTAATAACATAAGATACCTTTAATTT
>NW_011500166.1:79766-87153 GCF_000495115.2 Populus euphratica
TAATCTCCCTGTGGTTCGACCCCGGTCTTGTCGGGTTATTTATTACTTCGACACTCCTGCACTTGGGAGAAGACATCAATCTTTTAGTCGTGTCACACACCTTCCAATCCCTTTATTATGAGCATTTGATGGGAAGCTCAACTTAACATTTCCATAAAGTTGTGAGGATTGCTTAAAGAATTGAACAGGCTATCAAGATGGGAAAAATTGGAGGTCTTACCATGTATTCTAGAATAACGATGAGTGATGAATATAAAGATGGCTCTTAATTGGAAAGCCTTAGTTATGCGTCAAGTTTCGTTGTAGCATGGACTACTTAAATACCTTTGTCAACGATCATTTCATTAATAAGTCATCGTCAATGAGGGATAACAAGACATGGATGATTGTTAGAAGAGGTAATTTAGAATGTCAAATTGTTATAGAATTTTAATGCTCTGCATTTTGTTTTGTGTTCACATCTCATCATTCAATGAAATATTTCTTTTATTTTTCTTTTTGTTCTTCTAAAATCAAGAAATGTTTAGCATTTTATTTTTGATATAACATTTTGATCAAACTCTAACATGCAAAATTAAGGCTAATCAATCCTAAAAAATTAAAAGTGTTTTAATTGCGAAAATAACTCTTAATGTTTGTTAAAATGGCATGGGGTGACCAAACAAATTTTGAGCTAACACATGAAATTGAACCACCAACCATGTTGCTACCCAATTTTTGACCTATATTTTTGATAAATTTTTAGAAAAAATAAAAATAAAAGGAAAAAAATAATGAAAACCCCAAAGTTTGCATTTTTGATATATTTGCATCATAAAAAATAAAAATAAAAGGCAAAAAATAATGAAAACCCTAAAGTTTGCATTTTTGATATATTTGCATCATTTTTAGCATTTTTGACATCATTTTAAAAGAATTTAAATTTTCAGAGGTATTTGGAACGCGTTAATTTTACAATCATTGATTTTTCTTATTAAGTTGACTTTGATATTACTCGTTTTAAAAAAGTACAAAAAAATATCAAAATTGAAATTTACAAAAAAAAAAGAAAAAAGAAAAGTTGAGAGAATAGTTTAAAAATATGACAATATTTTGCCTATAAATATTAGTTTACAGTAAAAAAAAACAGGGGGGGCAAAATTGAAAAAGGAGAGGGGGGCCGGTTTGAAAAAAGAAAATAACAAGGGAACCTAAATCTATCTCTTTCCGAGCAACCGCCGCAGCCCCCAGCTGCAGCATCTCCTCCTCTCAGCAGCAGTGTCGTCGCCTCAAACCGCCTCAAACCCACAAGCCAAGAGACCCAGCTCTCTCCTCACTCGGCCTCAATTTTTTAGTATTTTTATTATTTTGTTCTTAGGTTTTGGGTTATTATTACTTATTTGGGTCAATTGTAAGGGGGCTATATATAAGTCCACCTAAGGGGGGTCCATTCGGGTTTCTTTAAGTCTAGAATCACAATAAATAGAGGCATAACCAAACATGTAAAGGAAGACCATTCAGATTAATAAAACTTCTTGTTTGTGAACCAACGACCGGATCTGTCACCAGTAGAGGGAAACAAACCGGGAGGAAGAAAGAAGACAAGAAGAAAAGAAAAATAAACATAAAATCGACTGGTTGTGATTTCATGTTTTGCAGGTGACTAAAAGATCCACCGCCTGCAGGGAAAGGAAGGGGAGAAGAGGTCGAGCCAGAATCCCCGTTTCCCGTTCTATTTTCGCAGCACCTCCAAGCGCCACAGCCACTGGCTAGTGGTCCCTTACCTTCGAATCTCTGACAACGACTATTAAATCCGGGTTTCCTAGTAACCTTCAATGAAATACTAGATGAGGACTTTTAAAGAACAAATTCAACAAATGAATGAAAATCATCATTGGATGCTGCGCGGGTGACATGCGACACACCATATTGCTAAGTTTTAGCAATATGCATAATGATGCGTAGTAGATTCAGTAATTATGGACTCATGAATCATGATTCTTTACAAATCCAAATTATTATACTAGATATGGTCAAAATTTATTGGTTCTAACCAAACTTGCTTGAAATGAGAAAAGATCATTTTTGTTATCCTTTCACTTTCTAAAAATTATATCTTTTGTCATTCTATTTTGAGTCTGGTAGAATTTTTTTTTCAAAAAAAACTTTGACTAGGATCATATCCCAAGGACAATGAGAGATATATTATTAGAAAAGATAAAGATAACAGTGAAATAAATAGTAAAGGGCATATAAAGATAGAAAGTCCAAAGATTGAGAAAAAGGGCTAAAATAAGAGAGACATAAACTAAGGGGTAGAAAATATTGAAGATGAGCCCTGGAATTGATTATGTCATAGTTAACAAACATCATAAAAGCTAAAAGTCAACACAAAAAAAAATATCAAGCTACAAAACATGAATTTTAGTATCTATGATATAAAATATTAGATCAGTCATTCATCAAAGAAAAAGATGGATTTGTAATACGACCCATGTTAAGAGAATTATGAGGGTTACATGTCATTTCCTTTACAATGACAACAAGAGAAAGAGAGTTGGTGAATAATTGATGTTGATCTTAGATCTTTGAAACCCTCAAACACCTTCTAAACATGTAAAATTCCTTTCTATCATAGCCACGAGTCATAACCTACATTATGTGCTTTTAAAAACTCTTTTTAATCAAGTAAGCAATTTGAACTAATAAGTGACGCTCTCAAAACTTGAAGAGATTTTCCACAAGAGTCATGGCTTCATGAATTAACTTACTAGTTATTATGCATGCTGATAAAATGGTTGCTCAAGACATACAATCTTTCTTGATAAAGCCTCAAGTTTTGGCTTAAGCAACTTGTTTCTTTAAAATTCATAAAAGGTCACCACATCACATACCATCAAAAGATATATCCAAAATCAAAGATTAAAACTGACATAAAAAACCATAAAAAACACTTTTTTAATCTTACAACGGGCTGATTTATGTTTTCAAATTACAATTCAATCAAGGGACTACATGTACTAAATCACGTTTGTTGAGTCTTTGACCAAAGAAACTTTATTTTCAAATACTTTCAAAAACTAAAGAATTAATTTCGGCCTAATTTAAGGATTTAATTATGTGTAAGAACTTAATTATATTTTAAATGAGTCAAATTAATTTTATTAGGAGCTTAATTGGTGAAAAGTCAAATAAATTTGATTGCCCATGATAGCTACTTTGAGCTAATAATTGCGATGCTTCCAAGTCAAATCAAGGACCAAGATTTGGACCAATAAAGATGAAACATCCCTTTTCCACCCTCTATAAATAAAGATGGATTTCATGGTTTGAGGGAAGAGAAAATTAGGTTTAAAGTCAATAAAAAATCAACCTCCTCCACCATATTTCTACTACCAACTAAACTTTTTTCCTCTCTCTCTCTTTAAACTGTGTCATTTAGCCACCATCAACTACCCGACCAACTCACGTAATGAGTGCACCACCTTTTTCTCTCCTCTACAAACTTCAACTTCTTCCTCCTATAGTGGCCCACCACTAACTTGACCATCATATTGACGAATTAGTTTATGATCAACTTGAATCTACTTTAAGTAATAATAAATTGGGTTATCTGAAGGTTTGCAAATGATTTATTCCGAGGAAGAAATCACGGATGAAAAACGCATCAAAAATGTTGATGAGAATCTTTTATCAATAGTGATGACAGATTCGACATCTAACATCACACCAATCGATGATTACTTTCCTAACGAATCCTTACTTTCTCTTAGTCCAATGCCTTGGTATGATAAAAATATCAATTTTCTTGCTTTAGGAGATTTGCCAGCTGATTGGAGTACCCAAGACAAAGAAAAGTTTTTGAACGAAGTGAAGAACTTTTATTAGAATGACCCTACCTTATTCAAATATTGTCCTGATCAAATATTTCAAAGATTCATTCCCGACAATGAGGTAAGTAGTGTCATTAAACTTTGTCATTCTGAAGCATGTGGAAGTTATTTCTCGTCAAAAAAGACTGCTGCAAAAATCTTTCAAAATGGATTTTATTGGCCCACCATGTTCAAGGACACACATGCATTCTGCAAAACTTGTGAAAATTGTCAAAAAATTGACACTGGTCAAAAAGTTTTGTTTTATGATTCTCAACTCTATGCACTCCCTAAAGAGCTAAGATTAAGATGGACCAATCCTTATGGGGCCTGTGATATTGAGAATTCAATGAATGACAATGATTTTAAGGAAAATGGACATCGTTTGAAAGCTTACTTTGATAATTTTCCTAGTGAAAATGAATCAGCTGGTTTGAATGATCTTGTAGATAAAGGTTGATTATTTTGTTTTTCTCACATTTTCTTTTTTGTGTTTCTTTTTGAGTGATTTTTGCTAGTTTCTCTCACCCCGGTCAAATGGCGGACAACGGTACTCCGTGACTTAAGTCGGTTCTTTCAGTTTCCCACAATAACTGATATTTGTGTATATATTTGTGCAATTCTTTGAATCTCTCTTCCAATTCTCATTTGAAAATGGACACTAATCTTATGGAACAATGGGTTAATGTGTCCAGCCCAATACCAACCTTATAGGCTTTTTATTTCCTCATACTACAAGGATAAAGAGTCAGCAATTTCTTATCCTAATTAAGTAAGGAAGTTGGTCATATCTTATTCCTAAATAGGGCAGAACTATTTAATGCTTTTCCAAACTTAGGAAGAAAAGTAATTAAATCAGCAATAAAAGAGGAAATTTATTTTTTTATTTGTCCAAGTTAAACAAAGAAATCCAAGCTAATCAAGGACATCAAAGGGGGTAGCAACACAAATTTTCCAAATCAAATTTTTCCATGTTTCTTTAGGACTTCTTAAGGGTGACAAATTTGATTCTAGCTTATTTAGGATGGTAATTTTCGATTTTTTAGTATTTTTATTATTTTGTTCTTAGGTTTTGGGTTATTATTACTTATTTGGGTCAATTGTAAGTGGGCTTCATATAAGGCTACCTAAGGGGGATCCATTAAGATTTCTTTAAGTCTAAAGTTAGTATAAATAAAAGCATAACCAAACATGTAAGGTTACACAATTTTCAGATCAATAAACTTCTTTGCTGCACTTATTGTGTGTTGGTGGGATAATCTCCCTTCCTTGGTTCTCTAAAGAATTGAAAATGACTTATTGAAGAACAACTGTCTTCGTGGCGTCATCCTTATACTTCTCATTCACGAATCAATATTTGTTGGGTGGGTGATGTGCATCATGGGAATGATAATCTATCTTGTAAAGCTAAATCTAATATGCAAGAAGATTCAGATGGTCCAATGAAAAGGGCGAGAGCGAAACAACTACAAAGGGCCTTAACGAGTCAAATTGAAATGATTGAAGTTACGTCAAAGTTAAAAATTAGCAATCAGTTTCAAATTGGTTCTGGGGTGCTTATTTGCCTACAATTGGAACTTAAAGATGGGAAGAGCCCTTAATGGTTCTTTTGATGCTGGGCTACTTGAATTTGGGTTGATAATACAAATAAGTTAAGGACAGAGTAAAAGGGCTTTTTTGTTAAAGTCATGACATGACTAAAAGATTGATGTCTTCTCCCAAGTGCAGGAGTGTCGAAGGAATAAAGAAAACAAGACTAATCTAGGTGGATTTCAAGTTCAGAACGTGATCTTTCCAGATTGTCCAACTATGATTGCATTGGACTTTTGTGCAAGAAGTTATAGCCATTATAAATTCTGTCTGTTTATGTTTCAATTAAAGTCAGAAAATGTGTGCTAGTGTAATTTGTCTGGTTACTTTGTCAAAGTCCAAGTTTTGGACTTGATTTCTGTCATGTTGAATTTCTCTAAGTATGGAGGGATGTTCCAATTATTACCATAAGCATCAAAATATGTAATAAAGAATTTTTGGCCAAGATTTGAACTTAATTCAGAGAATTAAGAATTGTTCTTTCAGATTTATTTGTGAAGAACCCTACTTGACTTATCATTCTTCAATCACAGAGAGTGTGGCGTCAAAATCCTAGATTGATCTTTGTGGCATCCAGATCGACTTATCAAAGTATCACTCTAGTCTATCCTCCATTTTATTTACCTTAAAATCACTATAATCAAGCCTAACCACCAAAAGAAAGAAAACACAACCAGACCCATCCTTCATCCATTTTCGTCAGATTCATTGTTGCCGATTTTCGAATCATTCATGGCACATCATCTAGTATCAAAGCATCAGTTGCGATCTAAGGCAGGAGCCAGAAATAGAAGAAAGGCTTGCTGGAATTGAGGTTGATAAACTTAATTATGGCTGGAGATAAAGAAGATTTGCCAAGAGGGTTAGGTTTAGAACAGGCATAGGTTATAGGCTTACAATGATCTCATGCTGAGATTCGAGACGAAATGACTGGAATTTATGAACAGTTGAATACCCTTATGCAAATGATGCAAAGAAATAATTTGCAACCCCAACAAAGGCAAGCACTTAGGATGCCATGAAATGATTTTTCAGAAGCTAACGGAGATCCAAATGGGGATGATGAGGCCGCCGAGAGGGGCAGACCAAGACGGCAGAATAATAATCCTCCTAGTGGTCTCAAACTTAAGATTCCACCATTTCGAGGAAGTAGTTCACCCGGGGAATACTTGGAATGGATTCAGAACGTAGTAAAGGTGTTTGAATGGTATGAATATTCTGAAGAAAGGAAGTGCAAGTTGGCAGCACTTGAGTTTACAGATTATGCTATTTTGTGGTGGAAAAACTTAAAGATTCAAAGGAGAAGGGATGGAGAAGAGGAGATTAGAATGTGGGCAACTATGAAAAGAGTGATGAAGAAGAGATTTGTTCCTGATTACTATAAACAAAAGCTATACATCATCAGACTTCAAACTTTACGACAAGGATCTTTAAGCGTGGAAGAGTATGTGAAAGAGTTTGAGTTGCTGCTGATTCGATGTGAATTGATGGAACCCCAAGAGCAAACAATAGCTAGATTTCTTGGAGGGTTGAGGAAAGATATAGCTAATGTTGTCGAATTGCAACCGTACATCTTCCTTGAGGATGTTATAAAGCTTACAACTCGAGTAGAGAGGCAACAGAAACAAGGAGGTAAACGAACTGGTGTAACTACGTCAAGCACGACAAGGGCTGTATCTATGCCTACAAGAACATGGAGCACACCTAAACAAGATGATAAGGCGGAGTTTAGCGAGGGGAATACCAGTTCTGATTCTTTAAAGGGAAAGGAGAAGGTGATAGAACCTCCACATCCTAGGAGGTCTCTGGACATCAAAGTGCTTAGGACTTGGGCACATTGCTTCAGAATGTCCAAATAAAGGGTGATGATTTTGCATAGGGATCATGGAGAGCTGATCAGTGGAGATGAGGCTGAAACTAAAGATAAAGATGAGGCACAAATCGCA
>NW_011500166.1:87303-125661 GCF_000495115.2 Populus euphratica
ATGTCAGATTCGAGATAAGGTGTGTGGGATGATCATTGATAATGGAAGTTGCACTAACGTTGCGTCAACTACCTTGATGGAGAAATTGGGTTTAACTACCATTCCACATCCTAGACCATATAGTTTGCGATGGCTGAATGAGAATGGGTACATTCGGGTGATAAAGCAAGTTCTTGTGCCTTTTTCGATTAAAACCTATCATGACGAGATTTTGTGTGACCTTTTAGGGTTACCGCCTATTCGCGGAATTGAACATCAAAGTGATTTGGTGCTGGGAGCTTCACTTCCTAATAGACCAGCATACAGATGTAATCCAGAGGAAGCAAAAGCGATTCAAAGGCAGGTTGGTGAGCTCGTAAAGAAGGGCTATGATGCGAACCTCGTGATCACATGGTCACATACCGAATGATGCGAACCTCGTGATCACATGGTCACATACCGAATGATGCGAACCTCGTGATCCCATGGTCACGCAACCCACACACAAAGATACCAATTCCCGGAAAGCCAAGTAAATCAGGTTTGATAGTAGTGTGACACAAAGATAACTTGTACCTAGGCACCAGCACTATTGGAAACGGAAAACCCCCACCCAACGAATATTGATTCGCAAACGAGAAGTATAAGGATGACGCCATGAAGAAAGTTGTTCATCGATAAAATGTTTTTCAGTTCATTAGAGAACCATGAAAGGGAGATTATCTCACCAACACACACACACTCACACACACACAAAGTGTGGCAAATAAGAAGTTTTATTATCTGAATTGTCTTCCTTTACATGTGGACTTCTTATTTTGCTAGGATTCTTTTCCTAAAAGGATGTGACATCTTATTTTGGAAATATACTAATTCTACAAGGATGTTTAATGGGTTGCAAAATAGTTTCCAAGTGTGGCAAGGATTCATAATTATTTCAGAATCCTTTCTTACAAGGATTCCTTATTCATCCGAGCTACAAAGGGAAAGAAGACTTTAGAATACATTCTACCTTCAGATCAGATTTCCTAGTCTATTTGGGACTTCTTAATGATGACAAATCTGATTCCAGCATATTTAGGATAGTAAATTTTGGATTTTTATATTTTTATTATTTTCTTCTTAGTCTTTGGGTTATTTCTTGTTTTGGAAATGTACTAATTCTACAATTTTGACCTTATCAATGACGTTTTGGGCAGACAAGAGAAGATAAGGATTGTCACCAAGTCAAGATTTGGTCACCCATTCATCAATTAGTTATGAAATCAATAGTTCCTAATTTTGGCCAATAAAAGGAGGCATTTGTCATGCATTTAAGCATCTTGGTTTCCAGATCAAGATCATACTCTTGCTTTCTCTCTTTGTATTTTTTGTAATGTTTATGCTTTACTTTCATTAATATCAAGTTTATGCCTTTCATTTCCTTTCTTTACTTAGTTAACTTTTATGTTCTTATCTTGTTTATTTGTTTTCCTTTCTTTCATTATGTCTAGCTAAGTTAATTATGTCAAGGTGAAAAGGTTACACTAATAGTGTAAGAATAAGTACAGTGTAAACTTAATATGGACTTTAATGTTTGATACTAACAGTTTATGCCTTTCATTTCCTTTCCTTTACTTAGTTAACTTTTATGTTCTTATTTTGTTTATCTATTTTGCTTTCTTTCATTATGTCTAGCTAAGTTAGTTATGTCAAGGTGAAAAGGTTACACTAATGGTGTAAGAATAAGTATAATGTAAACTTAATATGGACTTTAATGTTTGATACTAACATGTTTTATATGTTTTGTATTTGTTATCTTGTTCACTCTTTAATACTTTGCTTGTTGTTAAATGATTAATCTTGATTTATGTTGTATAACACTTGGTACAACAAATGCTTGGCACTTTCATAGTTCATACTGTATGGTATAATCGACACCTGAGCTATGAAAGGAACTTGATTTGTTGTTAACATAAGTTATAATCATGAATGCTTGATGAGATTTACAAGTCTTAACATTAATCGAATAAGATGACTAATGTAAAATCTATAATCTGATTGGAACCTCCTTTGTGTGTGGTTTCCAATTGAATAATAAGAGTTTATACTATACTTGGTTGACATACCATTAGTGGAACCTCTAACCTTGACATTTGTTATTATCATTGTTCAATCCTTGCGTTAATCTTTCATATCAAAGTTCTCATCAACTTCTTCCTACTACTAATACTAGTACTACTACTACTACTACTAGTATTATTATTATTATTATTATTGCTACTATTATTGTTGTTGTTGTTGTTGTTACTATTATTATTGTTTATAATTGTCGTTTATAATTTGTACAATTAACCTCCCTGTGGTTCGACCCCGGTCTTGTCGGGTTATTTATTACTTCGACACTCCTGCACTTGGGAGAAGACATTAATTTTTTACTCATGTCAAGTTTTTGGCATCGTTGCCGGGGAGGTAAGTTCTTGTATAAATTGTAGTAGTTATTTTACTTCTCTTTTCACTTTTTTTGTATATAACTTTGTTTCTATTCTCTTATTTCTTCTTCTTTTGTTTTCTTTTTCCTTTTATTATATTCCTACACGTGCATGAGAGTGTGGTCACGTACATCAAATGATTGACTTTGTAGGATATCCTCATCATTTTCAGAAAACATGGCCGAAGAAGATAATCAATCACTTCATAATGAGAATAACCGTGCTAGAACACTTAGAGACCACATGAATCCCACAAAAACAAGTGCACCATCATGCATAGTTTTTCCTCTTGATGCATCTCATTTTAATTTTAAGCCAGGCATTATTCAACTTTTATCTTCTTTTCATGGCTTAAAATTGAAAAATCCATACTTGCATTTAAGGGAATTTGAGGAGGTTTGCAACACATATATAATGGTTCAAATTGTAGCATCAACACCATCAGATTAAAGCTTTTTTCTTTTTCATTAAAAGATAAAGCTAAAACATGGCTATAAAATTTGAGATTAGAATCCATTCGTTCTTGGGATGAAATGCAACAACAGTTTTTGAAGAAGTTTTTCCCATCTCACAGAACAAAGTCGTTCAAAAGACAAATCACTACTTTCACTCAAAGACTAGGAGAAACATTTTACCAATGTTGGGATAGGTATTGAGACTTGCTTACTACTTGCCCTCATCATTGTTTTGAAACATGGAGATTGGTTTCACATTTTTATGAAGGGTTTAAACCTAGAGATTGGCAAACGGTTGAATTGATGTGCAATGCAACTCTTGAAGATAAAGACCCTGATGAAGCAATGGAGTACTTAAACTTGTTAGCTCTAGCTGTACATACACATCCTTTTTCAATAAATAAATAAATAAATAGAGAGAGAGAGTGTGTGAAAGACTCTAGCTGGCCTACATATAGTTGTATGATTGTTTTTTTAATTTCTCATCTATAAAATCCTCTCTTCCTTCCTTTCATTTCTACTCAACCCATATATTCAACAAATATAGAAGTGTGTAGAAATGGCAAGTTCCTTAGGTCATCACATAAGAAATATTTGTGTTTACGGTGGATCTAGTCCTGGGAAAGAAAAAGAGTTTTTAGAATCAGCAAATCATCTTGGTCAGGTGCTAGCTAAGAGAAAGATTCATTTACTGTATGAGGGAGGCAGTCTGGGGTTAATGGGAGGTGTGTATTGAGCTGTATTTTTAGGAGGTAATCAAGGTTTGGGGGTCGTCCCCGAAGCTTAAGCACAAAGGGACATCATTGGAAAAACAACTGAAGAGGAACTTCAAGTCTCCACAGTGTCAGCTCGAATGAATGCAATGTTTAACCATGCTGATGCCTTCATTGCTTTACCAGATGGTCCAGGCACATTGGAAGAGATCTTTCATATTTTCTCTTGGGCCCAACTGCACATTTACCATAAACCCATAGGTCTGTTAAATGTTAATGGTTATTATGATAAGTTGTTGTCTTTTCTTGATCATGCCATGGAACAAGAATTTCTAACATTTTCTGCACAACAAATCATAATCTCTGCTCCTACTGTTGAACAATTGATTGACCAACTACAATCTTTCATTCCTGTAATTGATCCCTTCATGAGTCGTATAAATTGGTCATCTAAGGAAAGCTGTAAAAAGCTTAGATTAGATTTGAGTCTTCATTTGTGAATTTGTGTCTTTTGGTTTTATTATTGTGTTTTGTTGTTTCTTATATTTGTTTCAGTGTGTTTCAGGTTTGTTAGTGTTTGTTATTTCAAGTGATATCTTCTATACTCTATCTTTCTACCTTAAAACATTGAGGACAATATCTCGTTTTGGTAGGAGGGAGAGGGTAGTAGCTAAAAAAAAACCATTAACTGTGTTTTCTATTTCATAACGTATGTGCAAAATTGTTGTTACTATGATGGCAGAGTAAAGGAGATCTTTTTATAACTCTTGAGACGTATCTTAGTAATCATTCTTAATAAGGTTTATCATAATACTTCTTGAAATATTCAGGTTTATAAACTCTCGTATTACTATCACTTAATTCTGCTCATATACTCATTTAACATGTATTCTTAAACCTTAATTTACACACACTCACTTTAACATATGATTGTGGGTTGCATATTGGATTATTATATTATTTATGTTCTTTTGTTAAAGATAACAATTAAGGGTTTGTTAAAGGTAACAACTAAGAGAAATGTGATAGTACAAAATTAAAAAAGAAAAACACAAAAAAAAATGTAGATAAGTTTGGTTTCGTAGCCTCCCTAACCTAAGGAATTAAGCCAATCAATAATCGCGAAGATACTAGCCTCGTAATTCTGTAATTCTCTTCTCCCTTCATGAACAAATCTGAATCTTGTTGTTTCTGAGATTACATTGTTGTTGTTTCTGAGCTTAGGTTACGTCTTAGACTCAGTTTCTCTTCTAAGAATTTGGTATCTCTAGTATTTGTATGCTGCCATAATGTCCTTATGTTTTGCTGTGGATTCTGTTATAATGGTTACCACTAGGAATGGACAACACAATGAAGTCAAGTCTGGACATATATTAAGATTAGAGCTACAAAATATGTTGAACAGCCATGGGATGAGGATTTCTCAGTTTACTAGTGTTAATCAAGCTGATTCTGAAGCTAGCATAGAGAAGAAACACTCTAATTCCCAAGCTTCTAATGTTGTTTCAGAAATGAATCATGTGTTGGGTTCTAAAGTTGATGAGTTGAAGGTAGGGTCTCAGCAACAAGACCAGCAAAATCATCGCCCCAAATTGAATTTTTTAAATGCTTTGAAGGGTTCTGATGTTGATAACAATGAGGGTACCAAGAACCTTGGTATTTCTCTAGTTCGTAATCTGCATTTTGCTCCCCCTGCTATGACTGATGGTCGTGTGACAGTAGCTCCTCCACTTGATGTGTTTGAGGATGGCTGCGAACTTTGGAAATCCACCCTAGTTGGTCATTTTGTGGGTCAGAAATTACCATATCCCGTTGTTAATTCTATTGCCAAAAGAATCTGGGGCTCCTACGGTCTATCAGAAGTTTTATCTTCGGATAATGGTTTCTTCCTATTCACTTTTGATTCTGTTGATCATGCCACTAATGTGCTGGAAAGAGCCCCATGGCACATGGCAAGCAGACCTTTGGTGCTTAAACGTTGGCAACCGAACATGCAATTTTTGAAAGGTGATTTGGTCAAAGTTCCGGTATGGGTTAGGCTGTATAATGTTCCTCTTGAGTATTGGACTATTAAGGGGTTGAGTTGTGTAGCGAGTGCTATTGGGGTTCCTCTTCATGCTGATCAGACTACATTGTTGCGTCAAAGGCTTAGCTACGCAAGAGTTTGTGTTGAGATTGATGCTACGAAGATGCTGGTTAAGGAATACGACCTTCGCTGTCCCAATGGATTATTCATAACAATTTCAGCTGATTACGAATGGATACCATCAAAGTGCAATAATTGTAATGTCTTTGGACACACGACAGCGATATGTGCTACTAATAACGGTGCAAATCTTACAATGGAGGCAGAGGGTAAGAGGAAACTAGGAGCTGCGAACTCTAAATCTGCGGATAAACAGCAGAATCAGTTTCAATGGCAGGTAGTTGCTAAACGAAATAAGGGTTCTGTGAGTGGTGAGAATGGCACTTTGGCATCTAAAGTGCGTAACTGTAATGAGAATGGTTGTTCGACATCTGGTACAAATATTTCTGATTGTAATATCAATGAGAAGGCTGCATCAGATGTGAGCAATGCTGATTGTTATGAAGATGAAAATCCTACATCTCCTCTTGTTTTGAAGAGTTCACAAGGAGACATGAAGCAGGAGCAGGGGGGTACAAGTACTGCTTCAGATCAAAGTTTAGCCATCTCCAATACATCTGATTGTGCGACGGTGAACCAGGTTCTTTTCGTTAATAGTCATGAGCTGAATGTAGATATTGACGCAATGGGAGGTGATACAGATGGGGAACGAACTGATAAGGAGTTGACGTCACCAATCCTGACAAGCCCACAAACTCTGAATTCCACCGAAAGGGAAACTGTTAATCAGTTGGCTATTAAGGCTAGAGACTCTCTAGAGAAAAAGAAAAAGGGTTCGAAAAACTCTTCAAAGAAGAATAAGAAATCTGTCTCCTCGCCTGGGGGCACGTCGAGGTAATCTTTGTGTTGCTGTTTGTACTCCTCTCTATTTTCTTATGATTATTGGATGTTGGAATGTAAGAGGTTTGAATGATCCCATAAAGCATTCAGCATTGCGTCAGCTCATCCATCAAGAGAGGATGACTCTTTTCGGTTTGGTTGAAACTCGGGTTAGAGACGAGAATAAATATAATGTTTCTCAACTTCTTCTGCGTAATTGGTCCTTCTTGTATAATTATGATTTCTCTTGTCGTGGTCGTATTTGGGTTTGTTGGAATGCTGATGTGGTGAAGGTTGATGTCCTCGGAATGTCAGACCAGGCTATTCATGTTTCTGTCACTATATTAGCTACCAATATCTGTTTCAATGCTTCAATTATATACGGAGACAATAACGCTTCCTTACGTGAGGCATTATGGTCTGATATAGTGAGTCGTAGTGATGGATGGGAGTCCAGCCCATGGATTCTTATGGGCGACTTTAATGCTATCCGCTACCAATCAGACAGGTTAGGAGGGTCTACTTCGTGGGCTGGTCATATGGACAGATTGGAAACATGTATTCAAGAAGCGAAAGTGGATGATCTTCGATATTCAGGCCTGCATTATACTTGGTCGAACCAATGTCCTGAGAATCTGATTATGCGGAAACTAGATAGAGTGCTTGTCAATGAGAAATGGAATCTGAACTTCCCCTTTTCAGAAGCGAGATTTTTGCCATCGGGTATGTCAGACCATTCTCCTATGGTGGTAAAGGTTACTGGTGATTATCAGAATATAAAGAAACCATTCAGATTCTTTGATATGTGGATGGACCATGACGAGTTCATGCCCTTGGTGAGGAAAGTATGGGAACACAATTCAGGGGGTTGTCCAATGTATCAGCTGTGTTGCAAGCTAAGAAAACTAAAACGGGAATTGAAACTTTTCAATATGACTCACTTCTCCAACATTTCAGATAGAGTCAAAGATGCGAAAGATGAAATGGATAAGGCTCAACAGGCTCTCCATACAGCACATGGGAATCCAACTTTGTGCATGCGAGAAAGGGATGCTGTACGTAACTACGCTTCTATCGTCAAGGCCGAAGAGAGTTTTTTCAAACAAAAGTCAAGGATACAGTGGCTTAGCTTGGGGGATCAGAATACTGGCTACTTTCACAAATCAGTAAATGGAAGACAGCATAGAAATAAACTTCTTTCACTTACAAAGGAGGATGGAGAGGTTGTCGAAGGACATGAGGCAGTTAAATCAGAAGTCATTGCGTACTTCCAGCGTGTGTTAAGAGTGGAACAGATGCCTAGGGTTCTGAATGAGGAAGAGATGGAATCGGCAATTAACTTGAAACTGTCTTCAACGCAACAACATGTATTAGCACAAGATGTAACAAGGGAGGAGATTAAGCATGCTATGTTTAGTTTGAAGAACAACAAAGCCCCTGGTCCGGATGGATTTAACGCAGGTTTCTTCAAAAGAATGTGGCACATAGTTGGGGAGGATGTAATCAATGCTGTTAGCTCCTTCTTTCAGACTCGGAGAATGCTTAAAGAAATGAATGCTACATCAATTTCCCTTATTCCTAAAGTTGCCAATCCTACGAGGTTGACAGATTTTCGTCCTATATCTTGCTGCAATACCGTGTACAAATGCATCGCTAAGATTCTAGCTGGGAGAATCACAGCTGTTTTGCCATCCTTAGTAGGTCCGTATCAGACTGCTTTTATCTCTGGACGGAGAATCAGCGACAACATTCTTTTGTCTCAGGAACTAATGAAAGGCTATCATAAATCTACGGGACCTGCCCGTTGTGCTATGAAAGTAGATCTGATGAAGGCTTATGACTCGGTTCGGTGGGATTTCGTTGACGCTATGTTAAGAAAAATGGGATTCCCTAGAACAGTCATTGATTGGATTATGGTTTGTGTTACATCATGTCAATTCTCTATCAACGTCAATGGTGAGCTTGCAGGTTATTTTCAAGGGGGGAGAGGGCTTCGACAAGGGGATCCACTTTCTCCATATTTGTTTGTCCTATGTATGGAAATCCTTTCGGGGCTATTCTGCAAGATGAGTGCCAACCAAAACTTCAAGTTCCACTGGAGATGCAAGAAGGACAACATTTCTCATCTTTGTTTTGCTGACGACTTGATGATTTTTAGCAAAGGAGATGTAAACTCAATTCGTATGATCAAAACTGTGCTCACAAAGTTTCAAGATCTATCAGGTCTGTATCCAAATCCAAATAAAAGTGACATCTTCTTAAGCGGTGTGTTAAATGCTGAGAGGGAAGAGATTATTCATGTTCTTGGGTTTGCAGAGGGGGAGCTCCCTATGAAATATTTGGGAGTGCCTCTTATCTCGTCCAGACTAAAGGCTGTTTATTGTAAGGGTCTCGTGGATCGAATCACCTCTAAAGTTCGACATTGGACTTGTAGAACACTCTCGTATGCAGGACGAGTACAACTGATTAATTCAGTTTTATTTTCCATCCAAGTCTATTGGGCATCTCTCTTCCTCTTACCTGGGCAAGTCATAAAAAGTGTGGAGCAAATTATGAGATCCTTTCTTTGGTCAGGTTCAGATATGAGAACTACTGGGGCTAAAGTGGCTTGGGATCAGGTATGTCTTCCAAAAAAGGAGGGGGGGCTAGGAATAAAGAGGATAACAGAATGGAACAAGATTGCTTTGTTGAAACACATTTGGAACCTGTGCAATGACTCAGATGGCTCAATCTGGTCTACTTGGATCAGATGTAATCTGTTGCGAGGTAGGAATTTCTGGACAATCAAGACGCCACAGAATTGCTCTTGGGCATGGAGAAAGATTCTAAAGCTCAGATCCTTAGCATGGCCGAAGATGAAGTACATCATAGGGGATGGCAGGACAACTTCTCTATGGTTTGACAATTGGCATCCTCACAGCCCGCTCGCAGATTCTTACGGCGACAGATTCATCTATGATTCAGGTATGGAAAAGAACGCGAAGGTGAATATGCTGATTCATAACTCAGAATGGAAAATTCCTACCACTCACGCTATTGGATGGCACCCCATTGTAGAAGCTATTCCTTCCAATTCTAATCCTATGATAGGGCAAAATGATGAGATTGTTTGGCTGGATTCACCAAATCACAGATTCTCGATCAAAATAGCTTGGGAACAACTAAGATTTCATCATACGATGGTCGAATGGCATGACATTGTGTGGTTCAAGAATGCTGTTCCAAGACATTCGTTTCTTCTATGGGTGGCTGTCCAACAGAAACTCACAACTCAAGATAGACTTCATCGATTTGGTATACATGGTCCCAATAGATGCTCACTCTGTCTCCGCAACTACGAAGATCACAACCACTTGTTCTTTGAATGCTCCTATACTAAAGCGATCTGGTGGGATGTTTGTGACAGATGCAACATTCCAAGAATGACAAAAGGATGGGATGAATGGATTCGATGGGCCACTGTCACTTGGCATGGCAAAAGTTTTGTCAATTTTTCTCGTAAACTCAGTTTTGCAGCTACAGTGTATCATATCTGGCAAGAAAGGAATGCAAGGACCTTTGCTGGAATATCTAGAACTCAGAATTTGGTCTTTCATCAAATTGAATGTATCATCCGTGATAAGCTTGATTTGATGAGGAACGTTCTACCAACAGATGAAAATAAAAGAATCCAACGAGCATGGAGGGTTAATAACATAGATTCTTCATTTGATATTTAGCTGGTTGTATTGGTTTCCCTAACGAATCAAGTTAGGTCTTGAGTTTTCAGTTCGGTGGCTAGCATGTAGCCATCTGTTGTTTTACGTTTCTGTTCTCATTGTAAATCTGGGGTATGCCCCTTATAATCTTTGTATCGTTTTCCTTTAATAAATACGTCAACTTACCAAAAAAAAAAAAAGCAAGCTGAATCGAAGACATGCTAAATGGGTGGAGTTTATGGAGTCATTTCCTTATGTCATAAAGTACAAGAAAGGGCAAGTTAATGTGGTTGCTGATGCTCTTTCTAGGAGGTATGCACTGATCTCTATGTTGAATGCAAGGCTGATGGGTTTTGAACAAGTGAAGGATCAATACGCTAATGATTCCTACTTTGCTAATGTGGTTACCGAATGTGCAAAGGGAGCTTGTGATGGGTTCTTTATGCATGAAGGTTACTTGTTCAAAATGGGCAGAATGTGTATTCCTTCAGGTTCATTACGGGAGTTGCTTGTGCGAGAGGCTCATGGTGGTGGTCTTAGTGGTCATTTTGGGGAGAAGAAGACTTATGAGTTGCTGAAAGAACATTTCTTTTGGCCTAGCATGTTACGGGATGTGCACAAGGTGATTGAGAGATGTGCTATTTGCAAGAAAGCTAAGGGTAAAGAGAATGCATATGGGCTGTATATGCCGTTGCCTATTCCAGAGCAACCGTGGATGGATGTTAGCATGGACTTTGTACTGGGGTTACCGAGAACACAGCGTGGAAAGGATTCAATAATGGTTGTGGTTGATCGATTCTCCAAAATGTCCCATTTCATTCCTTGCAACAAAACTGACGATGCTGTACATGTAGCTGATTTGTTCTTTCAAGAGATTGTTCGTTTGCATGGAGTTCCTAAAAGCATTGTCTCTGATCGTGATACAAAGTTCTTAAGCTACTTTTGGAAGACTCTTTGGAGGAAGCTAGGAACGAAGTTACTTTTCAGTACGGCATGTCATCCACAAACTGATGGACAAACTGAGGTAGTAAACCGAACTTTATCTTCTTTGTTACGAGCTGTTATACATAAGAATTTGAAGAGTTGGGATACTTGTTTGCCTATTGTGGAGTTTGCATATAATCGTAGTGTGCATGGGGCTACAAAATTTTCACCATTTGAGGTCGTGTATGGCTTTAATCCTTGTGTTCCTATTGATCTTGTTCATATTCCAATTGATGAGAGGACATCTATGGATGGAATTAGAAAGGCAGAATTGATGAAGAAACTACATGAGCAGGTTCGATTACATATTGAGGAGAAAACAACAAAGTATGCTAAACAAGCTAACAAGGGGCGGAAAATGGTTAGGTTTGAACCTGGTGATCTTGTTTGGATTCATCTTAGTAAGGGCAGATTTCCAAGCAAACGCAAGTCCAAGTTGATGCCAAGAGCTGATGGTCCATTTCGGATTATAGAGAAGGTGAATGATAATGCGTATAAGGTAGATCTTCCTGGTGATTACAATGTATCAGCTACTTTTAATGTGAAAGACTTGACTCCATACTTGGATGATGACGACGATTATGATTTGAGGACAAATCATTATCAACCCGGGGCTGATGATGTGCATCATGGGAATGATAATCCATCTCGTAAAGGTAAATCAAATATGCAAGAGGATTCAGATGGTCCAATGACAAGAGCGAGAGCGAAACAACTACAAAGGACCTTGACGAGTCAGATTGGAATGATTGAAGCTGCGTCGGAGTTAAAATTTGGCAATCAGTTTCAAATTGGTTCAAGGGTGCTTATTTGCCTACAATTGGAGCTTAAAGATGGGAAGAGCCCTTAATGGTTCTTTTGATGCTGGACTACTTGAATTTGGGTTGATAATGCAAATAAGTTAAGAAATTGATGCTGTTTACGTCAGAACAGTAGATAAATTTGAACCCGAATTTGAAGTCATCCATTGCATGTGAAAACAAGACTAATCTAGGTGGATTTCAAGTTCAGAACGTGATCTTTCCAGATTGTCCAACCATGATTGCATTGGACTTTTGTGCAAGAAGTTATAGCCATTTTAAATTCGGTCTGTTTATGTTTCAATTAAAGTCAGAAAATGTGTGCTAGTGTAATTTGTCTGGTTACTTTGTCAAAGTCCAAGTTTTGGGCTTGATTTCTGTCATGTTGAATTTTCCTAAGTGTGGAGGGATGTTCCATTATAAATATGGCATCAGAATATGTAATAAACAACTTTTGGCCAATATTTGAACTTAATTCCGAGAATTAAGAGTTATTCTTCCAAATTGATTTGTGAAGAACCCTACCTGACTTATCACTCTTCAATCACAAAGAGTGTGGCGTCAAAATCCTAGATTGATCTTTGTGGCGTCCAGATCGACTTATCAAAGTATCACTCTAGTTTATCCTCCATTTTATTTACCTTAAAAATACTATAATCTAGCCTAAACACCAGAAGAAAGACAATACAACCAGACCCATCCTTCATCCATTTTCGTCAGATTCATTGTTGCCGATTTTTGAATCATTCACGGCACAACATCTGGTATCAGAGCATCAGTTGCGATCTAAGGCAAGAGCTAGAAACAGAAGAAAGGCTTGCTGGAATTGCAATTGATAAACTTAGTTATGGCTGGAGATAAAGAAGATTTGCCAAGAGGGTTAAGTTTAGAACAGGCACAGGTTATGGGCTTACAACGATCTCATGCTGAGATTCGGGATGAAATGACTGGAATTCGTGAACAGTTGCATACCCTTATGCAAATGATGCAAAGAAATAATTTGCAACCCCAGCAGAGGCAAGCACTTAGGGTGCCACGAAATGATTTTGTAGAAGCTGATGGAGATCCAAATGGGGATGATGAGGCCGACGACAGGGGCAGACCAAGAAGACAGAATAATAATCCTCCTAGTGGTCTCAAACTTAAGATTCCACCGTTTCGAGGAAGTAGTTCACCTGAGGAATACTTGGAATGGATTCAGAAGGTTGAAAAGGTGTTCGAATGGTATGAATATTCTGAAGAAAGGAAGTGCAAGGTGGCAGCACTTGAGTTTACAGATTATGCTCTTTTATGGTGGGAAAACTTAAAGATTCAGAGGAGAAGGGATGGAGAAGAGGAGATTAGAACGTGGGCAACTATGAAAAGAGTGATGAAGAAGAGATTTGTTCCTGATTACTATAAACAAGAGCTATACATCAGACTTCAGACTTTGCGACAAGGATCTTTAAGCGTGGAAGAGTATGTGAAAGAGTTTGAGTTGCTACAGATTCGATGTGAATTGATGGAACCCCAAGAACAAACAATAGCTAGATTTCTTGGAGGGTTGAGGAAGGATATAGCTAATGTGGTTGAATTGCAACCGTACATCTTCCTTGAGGATGTTATAAAGCTTGCAAGTCGTGTAGAGAGGCAGCAGAAACGAGGAGGTGTCCGAACTAGTGTAACTACGTCAAGTACGACAAGGGACAGATCTACGCCTACTCGAACATGGAGCACACCTAAACGAGATGAGAAGGTGGAGGTCAGCAAGGGGAATACCAGTTCTGATTCTTTAAAGGGAAAGGAGAAGGTGACAGAACCTCCACATCCAAGGAGGTCACGAGACATCAAGTGCTTCAAGTGCTTAGGACATGGGCACATTGCTTCAGAATGTCCAAATAAAAGGGTAATGATATTGCATGGGGATCATGGAGAGCTGATCAGTGGAGATGAGGCTGAAACTGAAGATGAAGATGAGGCACAAATGGAACAGGAAGAGGATTTCGAACCAGTGAAGGGAGATTTGTTGGTTGTGCAACGGGTTCTAAATGCACAAGTTGATGTTAGTGCTGAGCAACGTGAGAACATCTTTCATACTCGATGTCAGATTCGAGATAAGGTGTGTGGGATGATCATTGATAATGGAAGTTGCACTAATGTTGCGTCAACTACCTTGGTGGAGAAATTGGGCTTAACTACCATTCCACATCCCAGACCGTATAGTTTGCGATGGCTGAATGAGAATGGGGAGATTCGGGTGACAAAGCAAGTTCTTGTGCCCTTTTCCATTAAAACCTATCATGACGAGGTTTTGTGTGACGTTGCGCCGATGTCAGCTAGCCATTTGTTACTGGGTCGTCCATGGCAGTTTGATAAGGATGTGACCTACAATGGACGAAAGAACACTTATTCTTTCATGCTGAATGGAAAGAAGGTGAACTTGTTACCATTGAGTTCTCAACAGGTTAGAGAGGATCAGTTACGAAGCCAACAAAAGGAGGTGCAATCACGTAAGGGGCTGTTGTTAGCCAAAAAAGGCGATATCAAACAGGCATTAGCTTCGACGGGGGTTGTTTTCATGATCTGGGCAAAGCAATTGCTACAAGTAGAAGGACTGGACTTACCAACACAGATTAAGGAATTGCTAGAAGAATTTAAAGATGTGTTTCCAGATGAATTACCTAGTGGTCGTCTTTGGGTTTGTTGGAATGCTGATGTGGTGAAGGTTGATGTCCTCGGAATGTCAGACCAGGCTATTCATGTTTCTGTCACTATATTACTACCAATATCTATTTCAATGCTTCAATTATATACGGAGACAATAACGCTTCCTTACGTGAGGGATTATGGTCTGATATAGTGAGTCGTAGTGATGGGTGGTAGTCCAGCCCATGGATTCTTATGGGCGACTTTAATGCTATCCGCTACCAATCAGACAGGTTAGGAGGGTCTACTTCGCGGGCTGGTCATATGGACGGATTGGAAACATGTATTCAAGAAGCGAAAGTGGATGATCTTCGATATTCAGGCCTGCATTATACTTGGTCGAATCAATGTCCTGAGAATCTGATTATGCGGAAACTAGATAGAGTGCTTGTCAATGAGAAATGGAATCTGAATTTCCCCTTTTCAGAAGCGAGATTTTTGCCATCGAGTATGTCAGACCATTCTCCTATGGTGGTAAAGGTTACTGGTGATTATCAGAATATAAAGAAACCATTCAGATTCTTTGATATGTGGATGGACCATGACGAGCTCATACCCTTGGTGAGGAAAGTATGGGAACACAATTTGGGGGGTTGTCCAATGTATCAGCTGTGTTGCAAGCTAAGAAAACTAAAACGGGAATTGAAACTTTTCAATATGACTCACTTCTCCAACATTTCAGATAGAGTCAAAGATGCAAAAGATGAAATGGATAAGGCTCAACAGGCTCTACATACAGCGCATGGGAATCTAACTTTGTGCATGCGAGAAAGGGATGCTGTACGTAACTACGCTTCTATCGTCAAGGCTGAAGAGAATTTTTTTCAAATAGAAGTCAAGGATACAGTGGCTTAGCTTCGGGGATCAGAATACTGGCTACTTTCATAAATCAGTAAATGGAAGACAGCATAGAAATAAACTTCTTTCACTTACAAGGGAGGATGGAGAGGTTGTCGAAGGACATGAGGCAGTTAAATCAGAAGTAGTTGCGTACTTCCAGCGTGTGTTAAGAGTGGAACAGATGCCTAGGGTTCTAAATGAGGAAGAGATGGAATCGGCAATAAACTTGAAACTGTCTTCGACGCAACAACATGTATTAGCACAAGATGTAACAAGGGAGGAGATTAAGCATGCTATGTTTAGTTTGAAGAACAACAAAGCCCCTGTTCCGGATGGATTTAACGCAGGTTTCTTCAAAAGAATGTGGCACATAGTTGGGGAAGATGTAATCAACGCTGTTAGCTCCTTCTTTCAGAGTCGGAGAATGCTTAAAGAAATGAATGCTACATCCATTTCCCTTATTCCTAAAGTTGCTAATCCTACGAGGTTGACAGATTTTCGTCCTATATCTTGCTGCAATACCAACTGGGAGAATCAAAGCTGTTTTGCCATCCTTAGTAGGTCCGTATCAGACTGCTTTTATCTCTGGACGGAGAATCAGCGACAACATTCTTTTGTCTCAGGAACTAATGAAAGGCTATCATAAATCTATGGGACCTGCCCGTTGTGCTATGAAAGTAGATCTGATGAAGGCTTATGACTCGGTTCGGTGGGATTTCGTTGACGCTATGTTAAGAAAAATGGGATTCCCTAGAACAGTCATTGATTGGATCATGGTTTGTATTACATCATGTCAATTCTCTATCAACGTCAATGGTGAGCTTGCAGGTTATTTTCCAGGGGGGAGAGGGCTGAGACAAGGGGATCCACTTTCTCCATATTTGTTTGTCCTATGTATGGAAATCCTTTCGGGGCTATTCTGCAAGATGAGTGCCAACCAAAACTTCAAGTTCCACTGGAGATGCAAGAAGGACAACATTTCTCATCTTTGTTTTGCTGACGACTTGATGATTTTTAGCAAAGGAGATGTAAACTCAATTCGTATGATCAAAACTGTGCTCACAAAGTTTCAAGATCTATCAGGTCTGTATCCAAATCCAAATAAAAGTGACATCTTCTTAAGCGGTGTGTTAAATGCTGAGAGGGAAGAAATTATTCGTATTCTTGGGTTTGCAGAGGGGTTGCTCCCTATGAAATATTTGGGAGTGCCTCTTATCTCGTCCAGACTAAAGGCTGTTTATTGTAAGGGTCTCGTGGATCGAATCACCTCTAAAGTTTGTAAGGGTCTTGTGGATCGAATCACCTCTAAAGTTCGACATTGGACTTGTAGAACACTCTCGTATGCAGGACGAGTACAACTGATTAATTCAGTTTTATTTTCCATCCAGGTCTATTGGGCATCTCTCTTCCTCTTACCTGGGCAAGTCATAAAAAATGTGGAGCAAATTATGAGATCCTTTCTTTGGTCAGGTTCAGATATGAGAACTACTGGGGCTAAAGTGGCTTGGGATCAGGTATGTCTTCCAAAAAAGGAGGGGGGGCTAGGAATAAAAATGATAACAGAATGGAACAAGATTGCTTTGTTGAAACACATTTGGAACCTGTGCAATGACTCAGATGACTCAATCTGGTCTACTTGGATCAGATGTAATCTGTTGCGAGGTAGGAATTTCTGGACAATCAAGACGCCACAGAATTGCTCTTGGGCATGGAGAAAGATTCTAAAGCTCAGATCCTTAGCATGGTCGAAGATGAAGTACATCATAGGAGATGGCAGGACAACTTCTCTATGGTTTGACAATTGGCATCCTCACAGCCCGCTCGCGGATTCTTACGGCGACAGATTCATCTATGATTCTGGTATGGAAAAGAACGCGAAGGTGAATATGCTGATTCATAACTCAGAATGGAAAATTCCTACCACTCAAGCTCTTGGATGGCGCCCCATTGTAGAAGCTATTCCTTCCAATTCTAATCCTATGATAGGGCAAAAGGATGAGATTGCTTGGCTGGATTCACCAAATCACAGATTCTCGATCAAAGTAGCTTGGGCACAACTAAGATTTCATCATCCGATGGTTGAATGGCATGACATTGTGTGGTTCAAGAATGTTGTTCCAAGACATCCGTTTCTTCTATGGGTGGCTGTCCAACAGAAACTCACAACTCAAGATAGACTTCATCGATTTGGTATACATGGTCCCAATAGATGCTCACTCTGTCTCCGCAACTACGAAGATCACAACCACTTGTTCTTTGAATGCTCCTATACTAAAGCGATCTGGTGGGATGTTTGTGACAGATGCAACATGCCAAGAATGACAAAAGGATGGGATGAATGGATTCGATGGGCTACTGTCACTTGGCAGGGCAGAAGTTTCATCAATTTTTCTCGTAAACTCAGTTTTGCAGCTACAGTGTATCATATCTGGCAAGAAAGGAATGCAAGGACCTTTGCTGGAATATTTAGAACTCAGAATTTAGTCTTTCATCAAATCGAATGTATCATCCGTGATAAGCTTGATTTGATGAGGAACGTCCTACCAACAGAAGAAAATAGAAGGATCCAACGAGCTTGGAGGGTCAATAACATAGATTCTTCATTTGATATTTAGCTGGTTGTATTGGTTTCCCTAACTAATCAAGTTAGGTCTTGAGTTTTCTAGTCGGTGGCTAGCCTGTAGCCATCTGTTGTTTTACATTTCTGTTCTCATTGTAAATCTGGGGTATGCCCCTTATAATCTTTGTATCGTTTTCCTTTAATATATACGTCAACTTACCAAAAAAAAAGCATTTATAGAACAAGTGGTTGTGATCTTCATTGTTGCAGAGATAGAGTGAGCATTTGTAGGACCATGTATACCAAACCGATGAAGTCTATCTTGAGTTATGAGTTTTTGTTGGACAGCCACCCATAGAAGAAACGAATGTCTTGGAACAGCATTCTTGAACCACACAATGTCATGCCATTCGACCATCGTATGATGAAATTTATTTGTTCCCAAGCTATTTTGATCGAGAATCTGTGATTTGGTGAATCCAGCCAAACAATCTCATCATTTTGCCCTATCATTGGTTTATAATTGGAAGGATGGCAAAACAGCTTTGATTCTCCCAGCTAGAATCTTAGCGATGCATTTGTACACGGTATTGCAGCAAGATATAGGACGAAAATCTGTCAACCTCGTAGGATTAGCAACTTTAGGAATAAGGGAAATGGATGTAGCATTCATTTCTTTAAGCATTCTCCGACTCTGAAAGAAGGAGCTAACAGCGTTGATTACATCTTCCCCAACTATGTGCCACATTCTTTTGAAGAAACCTGCGTTAAATCCATCCGGACCAGGGGCTTTGTTGCTCTTCAAACTAAACATAGCATGCTTAATCTCCTCCCTTGTTACATCTTGTGCTAATACATGCTGTTGCGTCGAAGACAGTTTCAAGTTAATTGCCGATTCCATCTCTTCCTCATTCAGAACCCTAGGTATCTGTGCCACTCCTAACACACGCTGGAAGTATGCAATTACTTCTGATTTAACTGCCTCATGTCCTTCGACAACCTCTCCATCCTCCCTTGTAAGTGAAAGAAGCTTATTTCTATGCTGTCTTCCATTTACTGATTTGTGAAAGTAGCTAGTATTCTGATCCCCCAAGCTAAGCCACTGAATCCTTGCCTTCTGTTTGAAAAAACTCTCTTCAGCCCTGACAATAGAAGTGTAATTACGTACAACATCCCTTTCTCGCATGCACAGAGTTGGATTCTCATGCGCTCTATGTAGAGCCTGTTGAGCCTTATCCATTGCATCTTTCGCATCTTTGACTCTATCTGAAATGTTGGAGAAGTGAGTCATATTGAAAAGTTTCAATTCCCGTTTTAGTTTTCTTAGCTTGCAACACAACTGATACATTGGACAACCCCCCGAATTATGTTCCCATACTTTCCTCACCAAGGGCATGAACTCGTCATGGTCCATCCACATATCGAAGAATCTGAATGGTTTCTTTATCTTCTGAACATCACCAGTAACCTTTACCACCATAGAAGAATGGTCTGACATACCTGATGGCAAAAATCTCGCTTCCGACAATGGGAAGTTCAAATTCCATTTCTCATTGACAAACACTCTATCTAGTTTCCGCATAATCAGATTCTCAGGACATTGATTCGACCAAGTATAATGCAGGCCTGAATATCGCAGATCATCCACTGTGGCATCTTGAATACATGTTTCCAATCTGTCCATATGACTAGCCCACGAAGTAGCCCCTCCTAACCTGTCTGATTGGTAGCGGATAGCATTAAAGTCGCCCATGAGAATCCATGGGCTGGACTCCCATCCATCACTACGACTCACTATATCAGACCATAATGCCTCATGTAAGGAAGCGTTATTGTCTCCGTAAATAATTGAAGCTTTGAAACAGATATTGGTAGCTAATATAGTGACAGAAACATGAATAGCCTGGTCTAACATTCCGAAGACATCAACCTTCACCACATCAGCATTCCAACAAACCCAAATACAACCACGACAAGAGAAATCATAATTATACAAGAAGGACCAATTACGAAGAAGAAGTTGAGATACATTATCTTTATTCTTGTCTCTAACCCGAGTTTCAACCAAAGCAAAACGAGTCATCCTCTCTTGATGGATGAGCTGACACAATGCCGAATGCTTTATGGGATCATTCAAACCTCTAACATTCCAACAGCCAATAATCATAGGAAAATAGAGAGTAAAAACAGCAACACAAAGATTACCTCGATGTGCCCCCAGGTGAGGAGACAAATTTGTTATTCTTCTTTGAAGAGGCTTTTGAACCCTTTTTCTTTTTCTCTAGAGAGTCTCTAGCCTTAATAGCTAACTGATTAACAGTTTCCCTTTCAGTGGAATTCAGAGTTTGTGGGCTTGTCAGGATTGGTGACGTCAACTCTTTATCGGTTTGTTCCCCATCTGTATCACCTCCCATTGCGTCAATATGTACATTCAGCTCATGACTATTAACGAAAAGAACCTGGTTCACGGTCGCACAATCAGATGTATTGGAGATGACTAAACTTTGATCTAAAGCAGTACTTGTACCCCCCTGCTCCTGCTTCATGTCCCCTCGTGAACTCTTAAAAACAAGAGGAGAGATAGGATTTTCATCTTCATAACAATCAGCATTGCTCACATCTGATGCAGCCTTCTCATTCATATTACAATCAGACATATTTATACCAGATGCCGAAAAACCATTCTCATTACAGTTACGCACTTTAGATGCCAAAGGACCATTCTCACCACTAACAGAACCCTTATTTCGTTTAGCAACTACCTGCCATTGAAACTGATTCTGCTTCTTCTCCACAAATTTAGAGTTCACAGCTCCTATTTTCCTTTTACCCTCTGCCTCCATTGTAAGATTATCACCATTATTAGTAGCACATATCACTGTGGTGTGTCCAAAGACATTACAATTATTGCACTTCGACGGTATCCATTCGTAATCAGCTGAAATTGTTATGAATAACCCATTTGGACAGCGAAGGTCGTATTCCTTAACCAGCGTCTTCGTAGCATCTATCTCAACACAAACTCTTGCCTAGCTAAGCCTTTGACGCAACAATGTAGTATGATCAGCATGAAGAGGAACCCCAATAGCACTCGCTACACAACTCAACCCCTTAATAGTCCAATACTCGAGAGGAACATTATACAGCCTAACCCATACAGGAACTCTGACCAAATCATCTTTCAGAAATTGCATGTTCGGTTGCCAACGTTTAAGCACCGAAGGTCTGTTTGCCAACATTAAAAGGTTGTGTCTTTTGGTTTTATTATTGTGTTTTGTTGTTTCTTTTTTTTTTTAAGTGTGTTTCAGGTTTATCAGTGTTCATTATTTCAGGTGACGTCTTCTATACTCTATCTTTCTACTTTAGAACATGTTAGGAGGGAAGGATACTGTTGATAAAAAAGAAACTACCTGTGTTTTCTATTTCATAAAACATGTGCAAAATTATTATTATTAGGATGGTAGAGTAAAGCAGCTCTTTTGTTATATTATTGTTGTTTATAATTTATAAAATTAACCTCATATGGTTCAACCCAGTCTTGCCGGGTTATTTGTTACTTCGACACTCCTACACTTGGGAGAGGACATCAACCTTTTAGTCGTGTCACTTGATATTGGTATTTTATTGATTGAAAGTTAACAACATAAACACAATCTCCATGAGAAATATTCACCAAAATGCATTAGTAGTAGCTACCAAACATAATTGAAAATTAGAAAAAAAAGTTTGTTCGGTAGTTTACTACATGACCTTGCCTTTGTATTTTGTTCATATATGGAGTTCTGTAACTCCAAATGAAGCAAACTCTATTTCCATTGAAAGGTAACATGCTTAGACACAATATCCATGAGTAAAATTCAGCAAGATGCATCAGTAATAGCTCCTAAACATAATTGAAATTTAGACAACAATTCTGTCTAGTAGTTTGCTACATGACCTTCCTTTGTCTTTTATTCATATTTGGAGTTTTATCTATTGAAAACATTGTATGTCAAATATGTGAAACAAATGAACACTCAACTAGTAACTGTCCAACCTTGCCTTCTTTTAAGGAATGTCTCCATGAACAAGCCTATGCTTTAAACAGTTTCGAAAGGCCCAATCATAACCCATATTTGCAAACATACAATCCTGGTTGGAGAAATCACCCAAATTTCAGTTGGAAGAGTGACAATGCACAAACTTCACTACTACAGTTTCAAGTACACCATAATTTTCAAAATTCTTATGGATATGCACCTCCTTATGCTCCACCTCCTACAAGAAATTTTGAGGAATCTTTGTATGCATTCATTGAAAAGCAAGAGATAATCAACACTCAACTTGCTCAAAGCATAACAGATTTTAAAGATACTCTTGCAAAATTCACATTTGCTATCAGTTTTCAAGAGAAAGGTAAGTTTCCATCTCAACCACAGCAAAATCCCAAGGGGCAATATAATGCAAATGCAAGTAGTTCTAGAAGTCAACACATGGATCAAGTCAAATCAATCATCACTTTTCGCAATGGTAAGGTTATTAAAAAACCCACTCTTGAATCTTGTGAGAAAGATGATGAGTCAATCTATAAGGGTAAGGAAGGGGTTGAATCTGAATATTGCAAGGAAAAGACTGATTCCCTGCCAGCACTTCTATTTCCTCATGCCATGACCAATTAGGAAGAAATCGAGGATGAAAAAGGCACCGAAAATGTTGATGCGGATCTTTTATCAAAAGTGACAACAGATTCGACACCCGACATCACACCAATCAATGATTACTTTCCTGATGAATCTTTACTTTCTCTTAGTTCAATAACTTGGTTTGCTAAACATATCAATTTTCTTGCTTCAGGATTTTTGCCAGCTCACTAGAGTACCGAAGACAAAAGAAAATTTTTGAGCAATGTGCAAAAATTTTATTGGGATGACCTTTACTTATTCAATTATTGTCCTGATCAAATATTTCAAAGATGCATTCCCGACAATGAGGTAAGTAATGTCATTAAATTTTGTCACTCTAAGGCACGTGGGGATCATTTCTCCTCAAAAAAGAGAATTGTAGAAATCTTACAAAATGGATTTTACTGGCCCACCATTTTCAAGGAATCACATGTATTCCGCAAAACCTGTGAAAATTATCAAAAAATAGGATTTATTTCGAAATACAAAGAGTCTTTAGATAATCTTCTATTGACTCTTAAGTCTCATTATAGTCGAGATAAGCATCGTGCAATTCATGACTTATGAACCCATTTTCATAAAGAACATGATCGACTTAGTTTTGCGAATTTGACTAAAAAAAGATCCTGTTTGCCAGTTTTTAAGAAAATTGGATGGGAAGCCTATCCCCAACCCATAGAGGGCGTTTTAAGCTGTTCTTGGACGTAAAACCAAGGGAAGATGTGAGCCACAATCATAATTGCGATTTGAATTTTTGTTTGTAAAAACTTGTGTCTTTTGGTTTTATTAATAGCATAATATTTGTGTTTTGTTGTTTCTTATATTTGTTTAAGTGTGTTTCAGGTTTATTAGTGTTCGTTATTTCAGGTAATATCTTCTATACTCTATCTTTCTACCTTAGAACATTGAGGACAATGTCTCGTTTTGGTTGGGGGGAGAGGGTAGCAGTTGATAAAAAAAAAATATTTTCTATTTCATAAAGCATTTACATAATTGTTGTTACTAGGATGACAGAGTAAAGGAGCTCTTTTGTTAAAGTGACTCTTGAGACGCATCTTAGTAAGCATTCTTAACAAGGTCTATTATAATACTTTCTGAAATATTCAGATTTACAAACTCTTGCATTATTATCACTTAATTCTGCTCATATACTCATTTAACATATATTCTTAAACCTTAATTTTCACACACACACTTTAACATATGATGGTGGGTTGCACATTGGATTATTACATTATTTATGTTCTTTTGTTAAGGGTAACAACTAAGGGAAAGGGATAGTATCTTATTTAAACAAAAAAAAATAAAAATAAAAATAAAAATAAAAATGATGATAATAAAAATGTAGATAAGTTTGGTTTCGTAGCCTCCCTACACATAAGTAATTAAGCCTGAAGGGGTGTTTTAACACCTAATACCCTAAAGTCAACTGACTTGGGAGCTATTGGCCCAACGCTTGTTACATGGGTTGAGGAGAAAAGCTTAAGGGAATCAAACATTGCACTATTTACATATCAGTATCTGCGACCCGAGTTACTAAGCTCGTAGGGGTGTCTTAATACATAATGCCCTAAGACCAACTGGTCTAGGAGTCATTAGCCGAAAGCTCGTTATATGGGTTAAAGATGCATGGTGTTTTAAATATATGTATATATATTAAAAAAAAAAGAAAAAGAAAAAAGAAGAAGACAAAAATAATAATCCCAACCCAAGGAAGTTAACCTTAAACATTAGAACAAAAATTTTGTTTTCTTCTAAGAAAAGCCCCATAATTATGTGTTGATACATTGAGTACAAAAGAAAGGCTTATGAATTGTTAAGAGGTATTGAGCAGGTATATAAATTTAATGAGAATTTGTTTATCTGGATAGATTAATGGAAGTTAAATGATGACTACCTTGCTTTGTGGAATTTGCAAAGTATTTTTTTTTATTTTAACATTTTGATTACTAGGGACTAGTAATAAGCTAGTTGGGGGGTGTGATTGATACTTAAAAGTATATTTTTATCAAGGTTTTATATCATCATTTTGCACTTGAAGTATCAATAACTCCTTAACTAAAGCATGTTTTATAATAACGTATCTAATAATATAAGATACCTTTAATTTATGGTAAATGTTCATTTTAAATGCAAGCCTATCACATAAATGAAATGATTGATTGATGACTTGAAGAACTTAAATTGCAAGGATAAAGAGATGGCCAAACTTAGAAAAGAGATGTCGGTGCAATCCAAACCGGAAAAACTGTTTCTGTTCTCATTGTAAATCTGGGGTATGCTTCTTATAATCTTTGTATCGTTTTCCTTTAATATATACGTCAACTTACCAAAAAAAAGAATTTAAAAACTGAAATTGAAAGGATAAAGAGATGGCCAAACTTAGAAAAGAGATGTCAATGCAATCCAAACCAGAACACTATTGGGTAATTGGGTCATATCTGGAGTTGTAGATCTTATATTTAAGTCTAGTTTATATGGATGGAAAGGTAAGACATAGGCCTACAACTTTCATATGGAGCCCAAGATCTAAAAAGGCCATTTTCAAGTCCAAATTGTTGAAACAACAAAGAAGCCTGAATCTGTCCTCCAGCCCGAGCACTGTTCAGTATTTTGGCCATATCTGGAGTTCTAGAAGTCGAAATAAGCTGAATTTTTTACACAAGAAAGCTGAGATAATTGCCTACAACTTTCATGGTTATCAAGGACGTATTGATGAGTTTTTTACACAACAAAGGATTGATTGATGAGTTTAAGAACTGAAATTGAAAGGATAAAGAGATGGCCAAAATTAGAAAAGAGATGTCGGTGCAATCCAAATTGTTATTGTTATTGTTGTTATATTATTGTTATTTATCATTTGTACAATTAACCTCCCTATGATTCGATCCCGGTCTTGCCGGGTTATTTATTACTTCGACACTCTTGCACTTGGGAGAAGACACCAATCTTTTAGTCGTGTCAGCTTGTTAAATGACTAATCTTGATTTATGTTGTATAACAATTGGTACAACAAATACTTGGCACTTTCATAGCCCATACTGTATGGTATAATCGACACCTAAGCTATGAAAGGAACTTCATTTATTGTTAACATAAGTTATAATCATGAATGCTTGACGACATTTACAAGTATTAACATTAATTGAATAAGATGACTAATGTAATCATATTAACAATCTATAATCTGATTGGAACCTCCTTTATGTGTGGTTTCGAATTGAATAATAAGAGTTTATACTATACTTGTTTGACATACCATTAGTGGATCCTCTAACCGTGACATTGTTTGTTATCATTGTTTAATCCTTACGTTAATTTTCCATCTCAAAGTTGTCATCAATTTTTCTTCTTTTTCTTCTTCTTTATTATTGTTATTGTTATTATTATTATTACTACTACTACTACTAGTATTATTAGTATTATTACTGCTACTGTTATTATTGTTGTTGTTTATAATTGTTATTTATAATTTGTACAATTAACCTCCCCGTGGTTCGACCCCGGTCTTGCCGGGTTAATTATTACTTCGACACTCCTGCACTTGGCAGAAGACATCAATCCTTTCGTCGTGTCAAGAAGAAATGAATGTCTTAGAATAGCATTCTTGAACCACACAATGCCATGTCATTCAACCATCATATAATGAAATCTTAGTTGCTGCCAAGCTACTTTGACGAAGAATATGTGATTCAGCGAATCCAACCAAACAATATGATCCTTTTACCCTATCTTAGGACTTTTTCGTTATTTTTTTTTGGTAAGTTGACGTATATATTAAAGGAAAACAATACAAAGATTATAAAGGGCATACCCCAGATTTACAATGAGAATAGAAACGTAAAACAATAGATGGCTACATGCTAGCCACCGAACTGAAAACTCAAGACCTAACTTGATTCGTTAGGGAAACTAATACAACCAGCTAAATATCAAATGAAGAATCTATGTTACGTTACCCTCCAGGCTCGTTGGATTCTTTTATTTTCATTTGTTAGTAGAACGTTCCTCATCAAATCCAGCTTATCACGGATGATACATTCAATTTGATGAAAGACCAAATTGTGGTTTCTAGATATTTCAGCAAAGGTCCTTGCATTCCTTTCTTACCAGATATGGTACACTGTAGCTGCAAAACTGAGTATACGAGAAAAATTGATGAAACGTTTGCCATGCCAAGTGACAGTGGCCCATCGAATCCATTCATCCCATCCTTTTGGCATTCTTGGAATGTTGCATCTGTCACAAACATCCCACCAGATCGCTTTAGTATAGGAGCATTCAAAGAACAAGTGGTTGTGATCTTCGTTGTTGCGGAGAGACTTTTTCGTTATTGCTACAATTAGAACTTGAAAACTACTTTTTTAAATTTAGACTCCCATTAAAATTGTAGGCCTATGTTTTAACTTTCCAACCATATAAATTAGATCTAAATCCGAGATCTACAGCTCTAGATATGACCTAATTACTGAAGAACGTTCCAATTTGGACTCCACCAGCATCTCTTTTCTAAGTTTGGCCATCACTTTTTCCTTTCAATTCCAGTACTTAAACTCATCAATCAATCCTTTCATTTATATGATAGGCTTGCATTTAAGATGAACATTGACCACAAATTAAAGGTATCTTATATTATTGTAAAACATGCTTTAGTTAAAGAGTTATTGATACTTCAAGTGTAAAATGATGATATAAAACCTTAATAAAAATGCTCTATTAAGTACCAATCACCAAACATAATTAAAAGTCAGACAACAATTCTATCAACTTGGCAATGTGATTAAAACTTAAAAGTGTATTTTTATCAAGGTTTTATATCATCATTTTACACTTGAAGTGTCAATAACTCCTTAACTAGAGCATGTTTTACAATAACAAGTTTGATAATATAAGATACCTTTAATTTATGGTAAATGCTCATTTTAAATGTAGGTATTCGTACAATTCAAAGGATTAATTGTTGTGATTAACTATTGGAAGTGAAAGGACAGAGAAAAGGCTAAGCTTACGAAGGAGATGCCGATTCACTTCAAATTCAAACACCATTCAGTCATCGGATCATATTTAGAGCTATAGATCTTGGATTTCATACTAATTTATATGGTTGGAAAAATAAGAAATAGGCCTACAACTTTCATGTGTATGGAAAGACCCAAATTTTCCATTTTCAAATTCAAAGTTTGGCCACAAAAGAGAAGTCTGAATCTGTCCTGAAATCCAGCCCAAACACTAGTCAAAGTTTTTACCATAACTAGAGTTCTAGAAGTCCAAATGATCTGAAATTCGGTGGGTGGAAGGAAAAGACAATTTTCAACAACTTTCATGAGAGGACCAGCCAAAATTAGGAACTATTGATTTGATGACTAATTGATGAGTGGGTGACCAACTCTTGACTTGGTGACAATCCTTATCTTCTCTTGTCTGCCCAAAACGTCATTGATAACGTTAAAATTAGAGCCACTTGAAACATGAAAGTTGTGGTAAATTATCTCAGATTTCTTGTGTAAACAATTCAAGTCATTTGGATTTCTAGAACTCCATATATGGGCCAAACATTGAATAGTGCTCGGGCTGGAAGACAGATTTGGACTTCTTTGTTGTTGCTACAATTTGGACTTGAAAATGGCCTTTTTAAGTCATGGGCTCCATATGAAAGTTGTAGGCCTATATGTTACCTTTCCATCCATATAAAGTACACCTAAATCTTAAATTTACAGCTCTAGATATGATCGAATTACGTAACAGTATTCCCCTTTGGACGGCACCGACATCTCTTTTCTAAGTTTGGCCATCTCTTTGTCTTTTCAATTTCAGTTCTTAAATTCATCAATCAATCATTTCATTTATATGATAGGCCTGCATTTAAAATGAACATTTACCACAAATTAAAGGTATCTTATATTATTAGATATGTTATTATAAAACATGCTTTAGTTAAGGAGTTATTGATACTTCAAGTGCAAAATAATGATATAAAACCTCGATAAAAATACACTTTTAAGTACTAATCACACCCTCAACCAGCTTATTATTAGTCCCTAGTAATCAAAGCGTTAAAATAGAAAAACAATTTGCAAATTCCACAAAGCAAGGTATTCATCATTCAACTTCCATTAATTTATCCAGATAAACAAACTCTTATTAAATTTATATATCTGCTCAATACCTCTTAACAAGATATTAATAAACCTTTTTTTTTGTGCTTAATATATCAACACATAATTATAGGGCTTTTCTTGGAAGAAAATAATTTTTTTGTTCTAATGTTTAAGGTTAACTTCCTTGGATTGAGATTATTATTATTATTATTATTTAAATATATATACATATAACTTAAAACATCATGCATCTTTAACCCATGTAACAAGCTTTCAGCTAATAACTCCCATACCAGTTGGTCTTACGGCATTAGGTATTGAGACACCCCTACGAGCTTAGTAACTTGGATTGCAGATACTGATATGTAGATAGTGCAATGTTTGATTCTCTTAAGCTTTTCGCCTCAACCCATGTAACAAGCATTGGGTCAATAGCTCCCAAGTCAGTTGACTTTAGAGTATTAGGTGTTAAAACACCCCCTTCGGGCTTAATTGCTTAGGTTAAGGAGGCTACGAAACCAAACTTCTCTATATTTTTATTATCATCATTTTTTTTCTCTTTTTTTTTGTTTTTTTTTCAAATTATATACTATCCCTTTCCCTTAGTTGTTACCTTTAACAAAAGAACATAAATAATATAATAATCCAATGTGCAACCCACAATCATTGTTAAAGTGTGTGTGTGAAAATTACGGTTTAAGAATACATGTTAAATGAGTATATGAGCAGAATTAAGTAATAACAATGCGAGAGTTTGTAAACCTAAAAGAAGTATTATGATAGACCTTATTAAGAATGGTTACCAAGATGCATCTCAAGAGTTGTAAAAAGATCTCCTTTACTCTGCCATCATAGTAACAACAATTTTGCACATGCTTTATGAACTAGAAAACATAGTTAGTTAATTTTTTTTCTTTTAGCTACCACCCTTTCTCCCCAACCAAACCAAAACGAGATATTGTCTTTAATGTTCTAAGGTAAAAAGATAAAGTATAGAAGATATAACCTGAAATAACGAACACTGACAAACCATTAGTGCATCCTCTAACCTTGACATTGTTTGTTATCATTGTTTAATCCTTAACGTTAATTTTTCATCTCAAAGTTCTCATCAACTTTTCTTTTTCTTCTTTTTCTTTATTATTATTTTTATTATTGTTGTTATTATTACTACTACTACTACTACTACTACTACTACTACTACTACTACTACTACTACTACTACTACTACTACTACTACTACTACTACTACTACTACTACTACTACTACTACTACTACTACTACTATTACTACTATTACTAGTATTATTAGTATTATTATTGCTATTGTTATTATTGTTGTTATTGTTACTATTGTTGTTGTTTATAATTTGTACAATTAACCTCCCTGTGGTTCGACCCCGGTCTTGCCGGGTTATTTATTACTTCGACACTCCTACACTTGGGAGAAGACAACAATCTTTTAGTCGTGTCATAAATCATTTGCAAATCTTCATATTCATCCAACTCATTTTTACTTAAAGTAGATTCAAGTTGATCATAAACTAATTCATCAATATGATCTACTTCTTGTAAATCATTATCATCTCCAGGTTGCTTGCAAATATTGAAAATATTCATCTCCAATGTCATGTTTCCAAATGATAGCTTTATCAGTCCATTTCTACAATTAATCAATGCGTTAGACGTTGCAAGAAACGGACGTCCTAAAATAACAGGAAATGAATTACATGCTTGAACAAGTTCTGTATCCAAGACAATAAAATCCACAGGATAAATGAATTTATTGACTTGTACTAACACATCTCTGACTATTCCTTTAGGCCCTTTTACAGATCTATCGGCAAGTAAAAGAGTTACAGAAGTTGGTTTTAACTCACCTAGATTGAGACTTTGAAAAACTGAATATGGAAATAAATTCACACTGGTTCCAAGATCAAGTAAGGCTCTTTCAGTTTTATGTTTTCCAATAAAGCAAGGAATTGTAGGACAACTAGGGTCTTTATATTTCAAAGCATTATTGTTCTGAAGAATGACACTTACTTGTTTAGTTAAAAAGGCTTTCTTTTTCATATTCAGTTTCCTTTTCATAGTGCATAGATCTTTAAAAAATTTAGCATAGGAAGAAATCTATCTAATAGCATCTAATAAAGGTATATTGATCCTTACTTGTTTGAAAGTTTCAAAAATTTTAGAGTTGTGATTGACTTTTCTTTGTTTGGTCATGGCTTGAGGAAATGGAATTACTGGTGGGGAATCAGTCATTTCTTTGCAATTTTCAGATTCAACCCCTTACTTACCCTTAAAGATTGACTCATCATCTTTCTCACAAGGTTCAAGAGTGGGTTTTTCAATAACCTTACCACTGCGAAGAGTAACGAGTGATTTGACTTGATCCATGTGTTGGCTTCCGGAACTACTTGCATTTGCATTGTATTGCCCCTTGGGATTTTGTTGTGGTTGAGATGGAAACTTACCTTTCTCTTGGAAACTGAGAGCAGATGTCAATTTTGCAAGAGTATCTTTAAAATGTGTTATGCTTTGAGCAAGTTGAGTATTGATTGTCTCTTGCTTTTCAATGAATGCATGCAATGTTTCCTCAAGATTTCTTCTAGGAGGTGAAGCATAAGGAGGTGCATATCCATGAGAATTTTGGAAATTATGGTGTGCTTGAAATGGTGGTTGTGAAGTTTGTACATCGTTATTATCACTCTTCCAACTAAAATTTAGGTGATTTCTCTAACCAGGGTTGTATGTTTGTGAGTATGGGTTTTGGTTAACCCTTTGGAAACTATTTAAAGCATGGGCTTGTTCATAGAGACATTCCTTAAAAGAAGGCAAGGTTGGACAGTTATTGGTTGAGTGTTCATTTGTTTCACATATTTGACACAATGTTTTCAACAGATTTTAATTGACCACTCTTTTTTCAATTCTAGTGCCTTGACTTTTCGAGCTAAAGATGCAAACTTGGCTTGGAAACCATGATCTTCCATAAGGTTGTACATACCTCCACTGATACGATCCAAGCAAGTTCAAATTTGGATTTTGATGTAAAATGTGCAACTATCCAGTTTTATGGCAACAATTATAATTCTCAATCTGGCAGTTAGATCGAGCTGAAATTTTATGTGAAGTCCCCTGACATATTGTATTATCTTGGGTTAAAATTTTAGGTCAATCGGAGTTCGGAAAGACATCTCAATATGGGTCAACAGAGGCTGTACGAATTTTATTATTTACTTCCTTTTGACTTGTGGACTTCCTATTTGGCTCGGATTCTTTTCCTAAAAGGATGTGACAGCTTATTTTGGAATTATAATAATTCTACAAGGATGTTTAATGGGCTGCAACATAGTTTCTAAGTGTGGCAAGGATTCATAATTATTTCAGAATTCTTTTCTTACAAGGATTCCTTATTCATCCGAGCTACAAAAGGAAAGAAGACTTTAGAATACATTCTACCTTCATATCAGATTTCCTAGTCTATTTGGGACTTCTTAATGGTGACAAATTTGATTCTAGCATATTTAGGATAGTAATTTTTAGATTTTTAGATTTTTATTATTTTCTTCTTAGTCTTTGGGTTATTATTACTTATTTGGGTCAATTGTAAGTGGGCAACATATAAGTCCACCTAAGGGGGTCCATTAGGGTTTTTTTAAGTCTAGAATCACTATAAATAGAGGCATAACCAAACATGTAAAGGAAGACTATTCAGATTAATAAAACTTCTTTGCTGCACTTATTATGTGTTGGTGGGATAATCTCCCTTCCTTGGTTCTCTAAAAAATGAAAACAACTTATTGAAGAACAACTGTCTTCGTGGCGTCATCCTTATACTTCTCGTTCGCGAATCAATATTCGTTGGGTGGGGGTTTCCATTTCCAATAGTGCTGGTGCCTAGGTATAAGTTATATTTATGTCACACTCCTATCAAACCTGATTTACTTGGCTTTCCGAGAATTAGTGTCTTTGCGTGTGGGTTGCCTGACCATGTGATCATGAGGTTCGCATCATCCACTAGATGTATGAGGTTGAGTTTTTCTCGGTGCCTTATAAGTACTTACCCGCAGTGTCCTAATTTTGAGCATTTTCAGCTAACAAGTCTAAGTACTCCATTGTTTCATCAGGGTCTTTATCTTCAAAAGTTCCATTACACATCAACTCAACCATTTGCCTATCTCTAGGTGTTAACCCTTCATAAAAATTTGAAACTAATATCCATGTTTCAAAACCATGATGAGGGCAAGTATTAAGTAAGTCTGGATACCTATCCCAACATTGGTAAAATGTTTCTCCTGGTTTTTGAGTGAAAGTGGTGATTTATCTTTTGAAAGAGTTTGTTCTATGAGATGGGAAAAACTTCTTTAAAAACTGTTGTTGCATTTCATCCCAAGCACGAATGGATCCTGGTCTCAAATTTTGTAACCATGTTTTAGCTTTATCTTTTATTGAAAAAGAAAAAAGCTTTAATCTGATGATATTCATGCTACAATTTGAATCATTATATGTGTTGCAGACCTCCTCAAATTCCCTTAAATGCAAGTATGGATTTTCAAAATCTAAGCCATGAAAGGAAGGTGAAAGTTGAATAATGCCTGGCTTAAAATTAAAATGAGATGCATCAGAAGGAAAAACTATGCATGATGGTGCACTTGTTCTTGTGGGATTCATGTGGTCTCTAAGTGTTCTAGCACGGTTATTCTTATTATGAAGTGATTGATTATCTTCTTCGGCCATATTTTATGAAAATGATGAGGATACCCTACAAAGTCTACCACTTGATGTATGTGACCATACTCTCATGCACGTGTAGGAATAAAATAAAAGAAAGAAGAAAACAAAAGAAGAAGAAACAAGAGACAAGAAACAAAGTTATATATACAAAAAGTCAAAAGAGAAAATAAAATAAATATTATACTTTATACGAAAAGCCAAAAACTTGACACGACTAAAAGATTGATGTCTTCTCCCAAGTGCAGGAGTGTCGAAGTAATAAATAACCTAGCAAAATCGGGGTTGAACCACAAGGAGGTTAATTGTATAAATCACAGATAACAACAACAACAATAATAACAATAATAACAACAACAACAACAACAACAACAACCACAACAACAATAATAATAATAAAGAAAAAGAAGGAGAAGAAGAAGAAAAAAATGAGAACTTTGAGATGAAATATTAATGTAAGGATTAAACAATGATAATAACAAATGTCAAGGTTAGAGGTTCCACTAATGGTATGTCAAACAAATATAGTATAAACTCTTATTATTCAATTGGTAACCACACACAAAGGCGGTTCCAATCAGATTAATGCTAATACTTGTAAATTTCATCAAGCATTCATGATTATAACTTATGTTAACAACAAATCAAGTTCCTTTCATAGCTCAGGTGTCAGTTATACCATATAGTGTGAACTATGAAAGTGTGAAGCATTTGTTGTACCAAGTGTTATACAATATAAATCAAGATTAGTCATTTAACAAGCAAAGTATTAAAGAGTGAACAAGATAACAAATACAAAACATGTTAGTATCAAACATTAAAGTCCATATTGAGTTTACATTATACTTATTCTTACACCATTAATGTAACCTTTTCACCTTGACATAATAAACTTAGCTAAAAATAATGAAAGAAAGAAAAATAAATAAACAAAATAAGAATATAAATAAGATAAAAGTTAACTAAGTAAATGAAAGGAAATGAAAGGCATAAACTTGATATTAATGAAAGCAAAGCATAAACATTACAAAAAATACAAAGAGAGAAAGCAAGAGCATAATCTTGATTTGAAAACCAAGATGCCTAAATGCATGGCAAGTTCCTCCTTTTATAGGCCAAAATTGGGAACTATTGATTTGATGACTAATTGATAAGTGGGTGACCAACTCTTGACTAAGTGACAATCCTTATCTTCTCTTATCTGCCCAAAACGTTATTGATAACGTTAAAATTGGAGCCACTTGACATGAAAGTTGTAGGAAATTATCTCATCTTTCTTGTGTAAAACATTCAGGTCATTTGGACTTATAGAACTCCAGATATGGGCCAAACACTGAACAGTGCTCGGGCTGGAATACAGATTCGGCCTTCTTTGTTGTTGCTACAATTTGGACTTGAAAATGGCCTTTTTAAATCTTGGGCTCTATATGAAAGTTGTAGGCCTATATCTTACATTTCCATCCATATAAATTACACCTAAATCTGAGATCTACAGCTCCAGATATGACCAAATTACCGAACATTGTTCTATAATGGTGTCAAGGTGAAAATGTGAAAAAGGTTTCACTAATGGTGTTAAGATAAGTATAATATAAACTCAATATAGACTTCAATGCTTATATCATAAACAACTTGCTATTAACATGTCTTATCATTTTTATCTTATTAATTCCTAATACCTTGTTAAATAGTTAATCTAGATTTGTGTTGTATAACACTTAGTACATCAAATACTTGATCCTTTATAGTCATCGGCCAACATTGTTATTATGAGAGGAACTTGATTTGTTGTCAATATAAGTTAGCATCATGAATACTTGATAAAATTTATAAGTATGGTGTTATGTAAATAAGATTATTAATATGATCATGTTGATAATTAATAAAAAGTTTATACCTTACTTATCTCTAATACTATTAGTGTATCCTCTAACCTTGATATTTGTTTTTACTATTGTATAATCTTCATATTAATCTTACATCTCAAAGTTCTCTTTAACTCATCTTCACTACCATCACCATCATTGTTGTTGTTGTTATTGTTGTTATTATTATTATTATTATTATTATTTATAATTTATAATTTATATAGTTAACTTTCCTGTAGTTTGACCTCGGTCATGCCGTGTTATTTATTACTTTGATACTCATGCACTTAGGATAAGACATCAACTCTTTGATCATGTCACAGCACAATACAAATATATATATATATATATATGAAAATCAGAAAACAAGCAAAACAAAACTGCGATGATAGTCTCGCGAGTAGCAAGCGAGTCTATCCGAAATATAAACGAAACTAAAGACTCGGATAGAAACAAAAAAAAGGTATGAAAAATGATGAAACAACACACAAATATATTGGATATGATGAAAATAAACTACAAGAAATGAAAACAATAGAAGGAAAATAAATTTCAAAAGTGACGTAAAACAGACTCATTTATGATGAGTTAAGTCTGAACCTGGAACCTAAAGTAAATGATGTTCAATTGAGTTAAAATTCAGATATAGTTCAATATTAACCCAAATAGACATAATATAAACTTTAATTAATTTACGATAAGGTTTGATATACTGAAGTAAAAACATTATGAATCAAATCTGATTACATCTAAATTTGAAACCCAAAGAAAATGATATCCAATTTACCCCAAAATCAATATATGGTGAGATTAGGACCCCAGTAATCAGATTCTAAAATTTGAGCTAATTCTGAGTTGATTTGATCTAAAATGTTCTTGTTTAGTTTTCTACGGCGGAAACAAATAAATGCCTTTCTGAACACCTTTTTCCCTTTTTTTTTATTTCAACTAATATATTTTGGATAGAAACCAAACAAAATAACTTTTTCTTATATGTTGCAAGATCAAAGAGAAGAAAAAATTGGACACTAATGAAGTTTTTTGCAGAGATAGCAAGAAATGAAAATTTTCAAAAGGATACTAATGAAGTTCTTGTTTGTCGCACTTTGTGTGTGTGTGTTGGTGAGATAATCTCCCTTCCATTATTCTCTGAAGAACTGAAAAATGACTTATCGAAGAACAACTGATTTCGGGGCGTCATCCTTATACTTCTCATTCTGTGAATCAATATTCGTTGGGTGGGAGTCTCCGTTTCCAATAGTACTAGTGCCTAGGTATAAGTTATATTTGTGTCACACTCCTATCAAACTTGATTTACTTGGCTTTTCAGAAATTGATGTCTTTGCATGTGGGTTGCTTGATCGCATGTTCAAGAGGTTCGTATCATTTGTTATCAAAGCTTGGCTCCATTAATTAGGTTATATCATTTTATTTCTAGTATTTTTGTTTTTATCTGCTATATCAATTTTTCTTTGTTTCAGGTCTGATCTTATTTCAAATCAATTTGGATCAGATTATCTTCTTCCTATGTTAGTCTTTATTAGTTGCATTGAATTAAGTCTGTTGGAATTAAAAAAAAAAAAAAGGGTTTCATATTAGTCTTTATGTCAATAATTTCTTTTCTTGAGTAAAAAAAGATGTTATTTAGGATAAAAAGATTTGTTTTGCTTCGGTTTTGCATCATATTCTGGTTATTGAGGGTGAAATCACAAAATATATCAATTTTCAACTTATTTGGACATCAATTAGTATAGGTTCCAAATTCAAGTTTAAAAGGGCTAATTTACTTCAGTTTCGTGTTCATATATCAAACAAATTCAAAATTAAATCAAACTTTACATTCTGGTTTTTTAGTGTGAATTTGCTCTAAATATCAAATTTCAGACTGCTTGGAGGTCGTTTAGTTTAGGGTCCTGTTTTAGTTTTTTTGTCTGAAGAGGTTTATTATGTTCGACAATTCTAAGTTCATGTAATTTTAAATCAGTTTTCAGTTCTTAGTGTCTTCGAGGTTTATTATGTTCGACAATTCTAAGTTCATGTAATTTTAAATCAGTTTTCAGTTCTTAGTGTCTTCAAAATTTCTATACTTTCTTTACTGTCATTAGCTTTCGTTTTAAGTTATATATATATATATATATATATATGAAAAAAAAAAGCAAATAAAGTATTACAATCAAGATTTCATGTATTCTGACAAGGTATTAGGATTCAAAAAGAGGTGGTATCAAAGGGAGAGAAATAAAGATATTAGAGTATTTTTCAAAAAAATACAAGAGTCTCTATTCTATGGGAGAGGCAACAAGAACTTAATGTGTTAACAACATTAGTTGATGCCTGATTAGTACTTAAAAGTGCATTTTAATTAAGGTTTTATATCATCATTTTGTACTTGAAGTATCAATAACTCCTTAACTAAAGCATGTTTTATAATAATATATCTAATAATATAAGATACCTTTAATTTATGGAAAATGTTCATTTTAAATGTAGGCCTATCACATAAATGAAAGGAACTTGATTTGTTGTTAACATAAGTTATAATCATGAATGCTTGACAAGATTTACAATTATTAGCATTAATTGAATAAGATGACTAATGTAATCATGTTAACAATCTATAATCTGATTGGAACCTCTTTTGTGTGTGGTTTCCAATTGACTAATAAGAGTTTATACTATACTTGTTTGACATACCATCAGTGGATCCTCTAACCTTGACATTTATTGTTATCGTTGTTAAATCTTTACGAGTGGACCCTTTAACCTTGACATTTATTGTTATCGTTGTTAAATCTTTACGTTAATATTCCATCTCAAAGTTCTCATCTTTTTCTTCTTCTTCTTCTT
>NW_011500166.1:125716-149931 GCF_000495115.2 Populus euphratica
TCTTTTTCTTTATTATTATTATTATTATTAGTACTAATACTACTATTATTAGTACTATTATTATTATTGTTGTTGTTGTTATTACCATTATTATTGTTGTTGTATTATTGTTATTTATAATTTGTACAATTAACCTCCTTGTGGTTCGACCCCGGTCTTGCCGGGATATTTATTACTTCGACACTCCTACACTTGGGAGAAGACATCAATCTTTTCGTCGTGTCAAGTTTTTGGCGCCGTTGTCGGGGAGGTAAGTTCTTGTATAAATTATAGCATTTATTTTATTTTCACTTTTCACTTTTCTTGTATATAACTTTGTTTGTTTTCTCTTGTTTCTTCTTTTGTAGTTTACTTTTTTCCTTTTATTCTATTCCTACACGTGCATGAGAGTGTGGTCACGTACATTAAGTGGTAGACTTTGTAGGGTATCCTCATTATTTTTAGAAAATATAGCCGAAGAAGATAATCAATTACTTCATAATGAGAATAACTGTATTAGAACACTTAAAGACCACATGAATCCCACAAGAACAAGTGCACCATCATGCATAGTTTTTCCTCCCGATGCATTTCATTTTAATTTTAAGTCAGATATTATTCAACTTTTACCTTCTTTTCATGGCTGAGAATTGAAAAATCCATACTTGCATTTAAGGGAATTTGAAGAGGTCTGCAACACATATAATAATTTAAATTGTAGCATGAACACCATCATATTAAAGCTTTTTCCTTTTTCATTAAAAGATAAAGCTAAAACATGGCTACAAAATTTGATACTAGGATCCATTCATGCTTGGGATGAAATGCAACAACAGTTTTTAAAGAAGTTTTTCCCATCTTAGAGAACAAACTCTTTCAAAAGACAAATCACCACTTTCACTTAAAAACCAGGAGAAACTTTTTATCAATGTTAGGATAGGTATTGAGACTTGCTTAATACTTGCCCTCATCATGGTTTTGAAACATGGAGATTGGTTTCACATTTCTATGAATGGTTAACACCTAGAGATAGGCAAATGGTTGAATTGATGTGCAATGGAACTTTTGAAGATAAAGATCCTAATGAAGCAATGGAGTACTTAGACTTGTTAGCTGAAAATACTCAAAATTGGGACACCGCGGGTACTTATGAGGCACCAAGTAAAACTCAACCTCATACATCTAATGGAGGTATGTACAACCTTAGGGAAGATCATGACCTCCAAGCCAAGTTTGCATCTTTAGCTAGAAAAGTCGAGGCACTAGAATTGAAAAGGAGTGGGCAATTAAAATCTGTTGAAAACATTGTGTATCAAATATGTGAAACAAATAAGCAATCAACCAATAATTGTCTAACCTTGCCTTCTTTTAAGGAATGTCTCAATAAACAAGCCCATGCTTTAAAGAGTTTCCAAAGGCCCAACCACAACCCATACTCCCAAACATACAACCCTGGTTGGAGAAATCACCAAAATTTCAGTTGGAAGAGTGATAATGCACAAACTTCATAACCACAGTTTCAAGCACATCATAATTTCCAAAATTATCATGGATATGCACCTCCTTATGCTCCACCTCCTACAAGAAATTTTGAGGAAACTTTGTATGCATTCATTGAAAAGTAAGAGACAATCAATACTCAACTTGCTCAAAGCATAACAGATTTTAAAGATACTCTTGCAAAATTCACATCTGCTCTCACTTTTCAAGAGAAAGGTAAGTTTCCATCTCAACCACAGCAAAATCCTAAGGGGCAATACAATGCAAATGCAAGTAGTTCTGGAAGTCAACACATGGATCAAGTCAAATCAGTCATCAGTCTTTGTAGTGGTAAGGTTATTAAAAAACCCACTCTTGAACCTTGTGAGAAAGATGATGAGTCAATCTCTAAGGGTAAGGAAGGGGTTGAATCTGAATATTGCAAGGAAAAGACTGATTCCCTGCCAGCACTTCCATTTTCTCATGCCATGACCAATTAGGAAGAAATCGAGGTTGAAAAACGCACTGAAAATGTTGATGCGGATCTTTTATCAAAAGTGACAACAAATTCGACACCCAACATCACACCAATCGATGATTACTTTCCTAATAAATCTCTACTTTCTCTTAGTTCAATGCCTTGGTTTGCTAAAAATATCATTTTTCTTACTTCAGGATTTTTGACTGCTCACTAGAGTACCGAAGACAAGAGAAAATTTTTGAGCAACGTGCAAAATTTTTATTGGGATGACCCTTACTTATTCAATTATTGTCTTGATCAAATATTTCAAAAATGCATTCCTGACAATGAGGTAAGTAATTTCATTAAATTTTGTCACTTTAAGGCACGTGGGGATCATTTCTCGTTAAAAAAAGGACTGTAGAAATCTTACAAAGTGGATTTTACTGGCTCACCATATTCAAGGAATCACATGCATTCTGCAAAACCTGTGAAAATTATCAAAATGTGGGATTTATTTCAAAACACAAAGAGTCTTTAGATAATCTTCTATTGACTCTTAAGTCTCATCATAGTCGAGATAAGCATTGTGCAATCCATAACTTATAAATCCATTTTCATAAAGAACATGCTTGACATAGTCTTGGGAATCTGTCTAAAAAAGACCCTGTTTGCCAGTTTTTAAGAAAACTGGATGGGAAGCCTATCCCTGACCCATAGAGGGCGTTTAAGCCGTTCTTGGACGTAAAACCAAGGGAAGATATGAGCCACAATCACAACTACTTGTACATACACATGTTTTTTCAAAAATAAATAAATAAATAAATAGAGAGAGAGTGTGTGTGTGAGACTCTAGCTAGCCTACATATAGGTGGTATGATTGCGCTTTTAATTTCTCATCTATAAAATCCTCTCTTCCTTCCCTTTATTTCCACTCAATCCATATATTCATCAAATATAGAAGTGTGCAGAAATGGCAAGTTCCTCAAGTCATCATATAAGAAATATTTGTGTTTTTGGTGGATCTAGTCTTGGGAAAGAAAAGGAGTTTTTAGAATCAGCAAATCATCTTGGTCAAGTGCTAGTTGAGAGAAAGATTCATTTAGTGTATGGGGGAGGGAGTCTTGGGTTAATGGGAGGTGCGTCAATAGCTGCATTTTTAGAAGGTAGTCAAGTTTTGGGGGTTGTCCCTGAAGCTTTAGCATAAGGGGACATCATTGGAAAAACAATTGGAGAAGAACTTCAGGTCTCCACAATGTCGGCTCGAATGAATGCAATGTTTAACCATGTTGATGCCTTCATTGCTTTACCAGGTGGTCTAGGCATATTGGAAGAGATCTTTCATATTTCCTCTTGGACCCAACTGCACATTCACCATAAACCTATATGTTTGTTAAATGTTAATGGTTATTACGATAAGTTGTTGTCTTTTCTTGATCATGCTGTGCAACAGGAATTTCTAACATTTTCTGCACGACAAATCATAATCTCTGCTGCTACTGCTGAACAATTGATTGACCAACTACAATCCTTCATTCCTGTGATTGATCCCTCCATGAGTTGTATAAATTGGCCACCTAAGGAAAGCCGTAAAAAGCTTACATTAGATTTGAGCCTTTATTTGTGAATCTTTGTGTCTTTTGGTTTTATTATTGTGTTTTGTTGTTTCTTATATTTGTTTAAGTGTGTTTCAGGTTTGTTAGTGTTCGTTATTTCAGGTGATATCTTCTATACTCTATCTTTCTACCTTAAAACATTGAGGACAATGTTTCGTTTTGGTTGGGGGGAGAGGGTAGTAGCTTAAAAAAAAAACTAAATGTGTTTTCTATTTCATAAAGCATGTGCAAAAGTATTGTTACTATGATGGCAGAGTAAAGGAGATCTTTTTATGACTCTTAAGACGAATCTTAGTAACCATTCTTAATAAGGTCTATCATAATACTTCTTGAAATATTCAGGTTTACAAACTCTCGCATTACTATCACTTAATTCTGCTCATATACTTATTTAACATGTATTCTTAAACCTTAATTTACACACACACACTAACATATGATTGTGGGTTGCATATTGGATTATTACATTATTTATGTTCTTTTGTTAAAGGTAACAACTAAGGGAAAAGGGATCGTATATAATTAAAAAAAGAAAAAGAAAAAAAATGATAATAATAAAAATGTAGATAAGTTTGATTTCATAGCCTCCCTAACCTAAGCAATTATGCCCGAAGGGGGGTTTTAACACCTAATACCCTAAAGTCAACTGACTTGGAAGCTATTGGCCCAACGCTTGTTACATGGGTTGAGGAGAAAAGTTTAAGGGAATCAAACATTGCACTATCTACATATCAGTATCTGCTACCCGAGTTACTAAGCTCGTAGGGGTGTCTCAACACCTAATGCCCTAAGACCAACTGGTTTGGGAGTTATTAGCTGAAAGCTTGTTACATGGGTTAAAGATGCATGGTGTTTTAAGTTATATGTATATATATTTAAAAAAAAAAGAAAAAAAAATAATCCCAACTCAAGGAAGTTAACTTTAAACATTAGAACAAAAATTTTGTTTTCTTCCAATAAAAGTCCCATAATTATGTGTTGATATATTTAGCACAAAAGAAAGGTTTATGAATATCTTGTTAAGAGGTATTGAGCAGATATATAAATTTAATGAGAGTTTGTTTATCTGGATAGATCAATGGAAGTTGAATGGTGAATACCTTGCTTTGTGGATTTTGCAAAAAAAAAATTCTATTTTAACGCTTTGATTACTAGGGACTAGTAATAAGCTGGTTGGGGGGTGTGATTAGTACTTAAAAGTGTATTTTTATCATGGTTTTATATCATCATTTTGCACTTGAAGTATCAACAACTCCTTAACTAAAGCATGTTTTATAATAATATATCTGATAATATAAGATACCTTTAATTTGTGGTAAATGTTCATTTTAAATGCAGCCCTATCACATAAATGAAAGGATTGATTGATGTCTTTAAGAACTTAAATTGCAAGGGCAAAGAGATGACCAAACTTAGAAAAGAGATGCCGGTGCAGTCCACACCGGAACACTGTTCAGTAATTGGGTCATATCTAGAGCTGTAGATCCTAGATTTATGTCCAATTTATATGGATGAAAAGGTAAGACATAGGCCTACAACTTTTATATGGAGCCCAAGATCTAAAAAGACCATTTTCAAGTCCAAATTATAGCAACAACAAAGAAGCCCGAATCTGTCTTCCAGCCTGAGCACTGTTCAGTATTTTGACCAAATCTGGAGTTCTAGAAGTCCAAATGAACTGAATGTTTTACACAAGAAAGCTGAGCCAATTTCCTATAACTTTCATGTTTTCAAGTGGCTCCAATTTTGACGTTATCAATGACGTTTTGGGCAGACAAGAAAAGATAAGGATTGTCACCAAGTCAAGAGTTGGTCACCCACTCATCAATTAGTCATCAAATCAATAGTTCCCAATTTTGGCCTATAAAAGGAGGCATTTGCCATGCATTTAGGCATCTTGGTCTCCAGATCAAGATCATGCTCTTGCTTTCTCTCTTTGTATTTTTTTTGTAATGTTTATGTTTGCTTTCATTAATAGCAAGTTTATGCATTTCATTTCCTTTCCTTTTCTTAGTTAACTTTTATCTTATTTATGTTCTTATTTTGTTTATTTATTTTTCTTTTTTTCATTATGTTTAGTTAAGTTTATTATGTCAAGGTGAAAAGGTTACACTAATGGTGTAAGAATAAGTATAGTGTAAACTTAATATGGACTTTAATGTTTGATACTAACATGTTTTGTATTTGTTATCTTGTTCACTCTTTAATACTTTAATTGTTAAATGACTAATCTTGATTTATGTTGTATAACACTTGGTGCAACAAATGCTTGACACTTTCATAGCCCATACTGTATGGTATAACCGACACCTAAGCTATGAAAGGAACTTGACTTGTTGTTAACATAAGTTCTAATCATGAATGCTTGACGAGATTTACAAGTATTAGCATTAATTGAATAAGATGACTAATGTAATCATGTTAACAATCTATAATTTGATTGGAACCTCCTTTATGTGTGGTTTCCAATTGAATAATAAGAGTTTATTGTGTGGTTTCCAATTGACTAATAAGAGTTTATACTATACTTGTTTGACATACCATCAGTGGACCCTTTAACCTTGATATTTATTGTTATCGTTGTTAAATCTTTACGTTAATATTCCATCTCAAAGTTCTCATCTTTTTCTTCTTCTTCTTCTTTTTCTTTATGATTATTATTATTATTAGTACTACTACTACTACTACTACTACTACTACTACTACTACTACTATTATTATTATTATTATTATTATTATTATTATTATTATTATTATTATTGCTGTTATTACTATTATTATTGTTGTTGTTGTTATTGTTGTTGTTGTTGTATTATTGTTATTTATAATTTGTACAATTAGCCTCCCTATGGTTCGACCCCGGTCATGCCGGGTTATTTATTACTTCGACAATCCTGCACTTGGGAGAAGACATCAATATTTTCGTCGTGTCATATAGCTCCAGATATGACCCAATTACCGAACAGTGTTCTGGTTTGGATTGCACTGACATCTCTTTTCTAAGTTTGATTATCTCTTTATCCTTTCAATTTCAGTTCTTAAATTCATCAATCAATCCTTTCATTTATGTGATAGGCCTGCATTTAAAATGAACATTTACCACAAATTAAAGGTATCTTATATTATTAGATATATTATTATAAAACATGTTTTAGTTAAGGAGTTATTGATACTTCAAGTGCAAAATGATGATATAAAACCTTGATAAAAATACAGTTTTAAGTATCAATCAAACATGTTAATAGCAAGTGATTTAGAATATAATCATTAAATTCTATATTGTGTCTTATTATACTTATCTTAACATCATTAGTGAAACATTTTCACCTTGACATAATAAACTTAGCTAAACATAATGAAGAAGAGAAACATAAATCAATAAAAGAAGAACATGATTATATAAGTATAGTAAAGGAAATGAAAGATTTATATAAGAGATTAATGAAAGCAAAACTTATACATTATTAAAATATAAAGAAAGAGAGCAAGAACATGATCTTGATCTGAAAACTAAGATGTCTAAATGTATGGAAAATACCTCCTTTTATAGGCCAAAATTTAAAATTATTGATTTAATGACTAAATGTTGAGTGGGTGGCCACCTCTTAACTTTGTGACAATCCTTATTTTCTTGTCTGAATAAAACGTCATTGCTAATGTCAACAGATAATGATGCGAACCTCGTGATCACATGGTCACGCAACCCACACACAAAGACACCAATTCCTGAAAAGCCAAGTAAATCAGGTTTGATAGGAGTGACACAAAGATAACTTGTACCTAGGCACCAGCACTATTGAAAACAAAAAAACCCCACCCAACGAATATTAATTCGTGAACAAGAAGTATAAGGATGATGCCACGAAGACTTTTTTTTTTTTGGTAAGTTGACGTATATATTAAAGGAAAACGATACAAAGATTATAAGGGGCATACCCCAGATTTACAATGAGAACAGAAATGTAAAACAACAGATGGCTACAGGCTAGCCACCGACTAGAAAACTCAAGACCTAACTTGATTAGTTAGGGAAACCAATACAACCAGCTAAATATCAAATGAAGAATCTATGTTATTGACCCTCCAAGCTCGTTGGATCCTTTTATTTTCTTCTGTTGGTAGGACGTTCCTCATCAAATCAAGCTTATCACGGATGATACATTCGATTTGATGAAAGACCAAATTCTGAGTTCTCGATATTCCAGCAAAGGTCCTTGGATTCCTTTCTTGCCAGATATGATACACTGTAGCTGCAAAACTGAGTTTACGAGAAAAATTGACGAAACTTTTGCCATGGAAACTTTTACCATGCCAAGTGACAGTGGCCCATCGAATCCATTCATCCCATCCTTTTATCATTCTTGGAATGTTACATCTGTCACAAACATCCCACCAGATCGCTTTAGTGTAGGAGCATTCAAAGAACAAGTGGTTGTGATCTTCGTTGTTGCGGAGACAGAGTGAGCATCTATTGGGACCATGTATACCAAATCGATGCCACAAAGACAGTTGTTCTTCGATAAGTCATTTTTCAGTTCATTAGAGAACCATGGAAGGGGAGATTATCTCACCAACACACACATATAAAGTGCGGCAAACAAGAAGTTTTATTAATCTAAATAGTCTTCCTTACATGTTTGGTTATGCCTCTATTTATAGTGACTCTAGACTTAAAGAAACCGTAATGGACCCCTCTTAGGTGGACTTATATTCGACCCACTTACAATTGACCTAAATAAGTAATAATAACCGAAAACTAAGAAGAAAATACTAAAAATACTAAAAATCCGAAAATTACCATCTTAAATAAGCTAGAATCAGATTTGTCACCATTAAGAAGTCCCAAATAGACTAGGAAATCTGAGTTGAAGGTAGAATTTATTCTGAAGTCTTCTTTCCTTTTGTGGCTAGGATGAATAAGGAATCCTTATAAGAAAAGGATTCTGAAATATTAATGAATCCTTGCCACACTTGGAGATTTTATTGCAGCTCATTAAAGATCCTTATGGAACTAGAAAATTCTCAAAATAAGCTGGCACATCCTTTTAGGAAAAGAATCCTAGCCAAATAGGAAGTCCACAAGTCAAAAGGAAGTAAATAACAAAATTCATACAGCCTCTGTTGACCCATATTGAGATGCCTTCTCAGCTCCGATTGATCTAAAAGTTTAACCCAAGGTAGGAAAACATGTCAGGAGACTCCACGTAAAATTTTAGCTTGATCCAATAGTCGGATTGAGAATTATGACTGTTGTCGTAAAACTGGATAGCTGCACATTTTACATCAAAATCCAAATTTGACCCTGCTTGGATCGTATCATTTGATACCGAATGATGCGAACCTCGTGATTACATGGTCACGCAACCCACACACAAAGACACCAATTCCTGAAAAGCCAAGTAAATCAGGTTTGATAGGAGTGACACAAAGATAACTTGTACCTAGGCACCAGCACTATTGAAAACGAAAAACCCCCACCTAACGAATATTGATTCATGAACAAGAAGTATAAGGATGATGCCACGAAGACAGTTGTTCTTTGATAAGTCGTTTTTCTGTTCATTAGAGAACCATGGAAGGGAGATTATCTCACCAACACACACATACAAAGTGCGGCAAACAAGAAGTTTTATTAATCTGAATAGTCTTCCTTACATGTTTGGTTATGCCTCTATTTATAGTGACTCTAGACTTAAAGAAAGTGTAATGGACCCCCCTTAGGTGGACTTATATTCGGCCCACTTACAATTGACCTAAATAAGTAATAATAACCGAAAACTAAGAAGAAAATACTAAAAATACTAAAAATTCAAAAATTATCATCCTAAATAAGCTAGAATCAGATTTGTCACCATTAAGAAGTCCCAAATAGACTAGGAAATCTGAGTTGAAGGTAGAATTTATTCTGAAGTCTTCTTTCCTTTTGTGGCTAGGATGAATAAGGAATCCTTATAAGAAAAGGATTCTGAAATATTAATGAATCCTTGCCACACTTGGAGATTTTATTGCAGCTCATTAAAGATCCTTATGGAACTAGAAAATTCTCAAAATAAGCTGGCACATCCTTTTAGGAAAAGAATCCTAGCCAAATAGTAAGTTCACAAGTCAAAAGGAAGTAAATAACAAAATTCATACAGCCTCTATTGACCCATATTGAGATGCCTTCTCGAGCTCTGATTGATTTGAAAGTTTAACCCAAAGTAGGAAAACATGTCAGGAGACTCTACGTAAAATTTTAGCTTGATCCAACGGTCGGATTGAGAATTATGACTGTTATCGTAAAACTAGATAGTTGCACATTTTACATCAAAATCCAAATTTGACCTTGCTTGGATCGTATCAGATAGTCTTCATGAAATTTCTAGAAAATTATCTCAACTTTCCAAAAAAAAAAGAAGGAATCAGTGCATTTGGACTTCTAGAATTCAAGATGTGGGCTTTCACACTGAATAGTGTCTGGGTTATAGGACAGATTCCAACTTCTCCATTGTTGCTATAATTTAAACTTCAAAACGGCCTTTTTAAATCTTAGACTCTGCCTTTTTTTAATATTGGACTCCTAATGAAAGTTTTTGATGCAAATCTTGTGATCACATGTCACACAACCCTTAATTTAGATTGAGATCGATCTTGGAATGCCGAAATAAGTTTGATAGAAGTGTGACACAATGTAAAACTACCTTAAAACACCAACACTATTGGATTGAGTAGAATGACGCTACGAAATCAGTTAATCTTTGATAAGTCATATTTAGTTTGTTCAAGAACTGAAGAATGTAAAAATTACTCTCATACGTTAAAACTAAAAAAATTCAAAAGTGATAATCATCAAAGCTACCAAAATTTTAGCTTACATGAGTTTAAATACTTCTTGAAAAATTAAATCTAACGAACCCTTTTATATGGACTTATATGAGGTCCACTTAAAACTGACTCAAAACCTTAAACTGAAAAGCCCATAACTTAATCCACACAAGTCTTGGATCCTAATTGAAAATAAAGTATTAATTAAGCGTAAATATAAAAAATAATAAAAATAACTAACTTGTCATTAAATACCACTAACCCTTCTTTCCTTGTGTAACTAGGATAAATAAGGAATCCTTATAAGAAAAGAATTATGAAACATTCATAAATTCTTACCACACTTGAAGATTATATTGCAGGTCATTAAAGATCCTTGTAGAACTAGAAAATTCCTAAAACAAGCTCCCACATCCTTGAGAAAAGTCCTTACCAAATAGAAAATACACGAGTCAAAAGGAAGTAAATAATATAATTCATATAGCCTAATCAAACCTATATTGCAAGTCCTTTCCGAACGTGGATTCTTTTGAAAATGTACCCAACAAAGAAAAACACCTCTGGAATATTCTGGTAAAGTTTCAACTCTATCCAATGGTGGGATTTGAAATTATGTTTAATAGCGTAAAATTGAACAGCAAAAACTTTTTACACCAAAATCCAAATTTGACCTTATTTGGTTCGTATCACAAGGCTGAACTTTATCAGTTTTAGGCCTGTATATCAGCTTTTCATCTATATAGACCAAACTTAAATCTAAGTTCTACATCTCCATATATGATCTAATAACCAAATAGTATTCCAGTTTGAATTCAACCAACATCTCTTTTTTAAGCTTCGTCCTCACTTTATCTTCTCGATTTCAGTAGTTAAACTCATCAATCAATCCTTTGATTTATGTGATAAGCCTACATTTAAGATAAACATTTATCATAAATTTAAGGTATCTTATATTATCAGATTTATTATTATAAAACATGTTTTAGTTAAGGAGTTATTGATACTTTAATTGCAAAATAATGATATAAAACCTTGATAGAATGCACTTTTAGGTACTAATCAGCAAGGATAAACTTGAAGAGATAAGAGATAAAGAAAAAAGAAAAAAGGGCTACAAGAAGAGATGAGAGGTAAAGAGAAAAAGGAATAAGATGACGAGAGGCAGAGAAAAGGACATTGGTTTAGGACCTTTAGGAGCATGGAGCAAAGCTTAACAATTAATAATCATGAAACATGAGGAAAAATAAAAAAAGAGAGATGCAGGGAGCAAATGGAGGGTGTAGTGAAATTTTATTTTAGGTTTATAGTTAGAAAAAATATCTTATTTATACTAATTATTTTTTTTGTAATGGCTTGGTTGAATTGGTTTAGTTTGGTATGGTTTAATCGATTTTAAATTTTGAAAATAGAAATTGAACTAAAATTTTTTATAATTTTTTAATTAATTAATTTATTTTTTTAATTTTTTTAATTTAATTAATTTATCCATTTTTCTCACCGTTAAGTAATACTTCCATCCTGCACGATCGTAATGGCAATAAAGCACCTCTCTTGTGGCCATGGCGCGTGGGATACACATGCTGTCACCCATGGCTGCTTGTCAGAAAGTTTGCAAGGTGAGCTTTGTCCCACTTAGACATCGATATTAACGCCTTGAAACCCTCTTTCCTTATCTTGATGACGTGAGGCCATCTTTTATTCACATTACGACCACCTCTTTCTACTTTTTTTTTCCAATAAAAAGCCAAACTTCTGCTTCCACTCTTAACCTTCCAAATTCTGCAACAAAAATGTCAGAACCCGCTTCAAAGCCATTCCTTCTATTCTGCGCTCTCATTTTTCTCTTCTTCACCTCCACTTTACCTCGTGATTTACCAGATGCCACTACAAGAACAACAACAACGACAACAATCCTTGATGTCACATCTTCTCTTCAACAAGCCCATAACATCCTCTCCTTTGATCTACAAACACAAAAACCCTCCACTCAGACTACAATCACCACATCCACCCCATCTTTCTCGAACTCTTCACTCTCTTTCTCCCTCGAACTCCACCCCCGCGAAACCATCTACAAAATCCACCACAAAGACTACAAATCCTTAGTCCTCTCGCGACTCCACCGTGACACAGCCCGATTCAACTCACTCACAGCCAGACTCCAACTCGCCCTCGAAGACATCTCCAAATCTGACCTCAAACCCTTAGAAACCGAGATCAAACCCGAGGACCTATCCACTCCAGTCACTTCAGGCACAAGCCAAGGAAGCGGTGAGTACTTCACTCGAGTTGGTGTCGGTAACCCAGCAAGACAGTTTTACATGGTTTTGGACACAGGCAGTGACATTAACTGGCTACAATGTCAACCCTGTACAGACTGTTACCAGCAAATAGATCCAATCTTTGATCCAACGGCGTCCTCTACTTACGCTCCTGTCACTTGTCAATCTCAACAGTGTAGCTCTTTAGAAATGTCGAGCTGTAGAAGTGGGCAGTGTCTTTATCAGGTTAACTATGGCGACGGGTCGTATACTTTCGGTGATTTTGCTACTGAATCGGTGTCGTTTGGGAATTCTGGGAGTGTTAGAAACGTTGCTTTAGGCTGTGGTCATGATAATGAAGGGTTGTTTGTTGGTGCGGCTGGTTTATTAGGTCTTGGTGGTGGCCCACTTTCGTTAACAAACCAGCTTAAAGCGACGTCGTTTTCTTATTGTTTAGTGAATCGTGACTCGGCTGGATCGTCGACTTTGGACTTTAACTCGGTTCAACTCGGCGTTGATTCAGTTACTGCTCCTTTGATGAAGAACCGGAAGATTGATACCTTTTACTATGTGGGTCTCAGTGGAATGAGTGTCGGTGGGCAGATGGTGTCGATACCTGAGTCAGCATTTCGATTGGATGAGTCAGGGAATGGTGGGATAATCGTTGACTGTGGAACAGCAATAACTCGGTTGCAGACTCAGGCTTATAATCCTCTGCGTGATGCATTCGTGAGGATGACTCAGAATTTGAAAGTCGCTGGTGCTGTTGCATTGTTTGACACGTGTTATGATCTGTCTGGACAGGCAAGTGTAAGAGTCCCAACGGTGTCGTTTCACTTCGCTGATGGGAAGTCCTGGAATTTGCCGGCCGCCAATTATATGATCCCTGTGGATTCTGCTGGGACGTACTGCTTTGCATTTGCTCCAACGACGTCGTCTTTGTCGATAATCGGGAATGTACAGCAGCAGGGGACACGTGTCACATTTGACCTGGCGAATAACCGCATGGGATTCTCACCCAATAAATGTCAGTAGTTAATGGTAACAGGTGTTTCTTTTATAGGTAGAGTGAAATGAAATTCGCCTTTTCTTCTATGGCAAATAAGGTGATTTAGTTTTCTAAATAGGATAATCGTGGATTTATTTGTATACATTTATTAGGATGATGAAATGGAGTAGTGACTAGTGGGAGCGGGTGGAAGTAGAGCCCATCTAAATAACTCCAATCAAGATGTGGATGGTTGAGTCATTGATTAGCCATAAATTGCTGTACTAGCACTAGCCTCTTCGTTCCGTTCAGTCCTCTGGAGTCTGGACTCTGGAGTTGAGTGGGCATGTGCAGCGAATCTGTTAAATTGTGTGTTTATTTTACGTTTATTTTTTCTATGTGGCATAAGAGAGGTTCAAAAAATCAAATTTACCTACTAATAAGTAATATGTCCCTTCTATCCTTTATTTTTTCTTAAAAAACGATAAAGGCAAAAAAACAAAGGAGCAAAAGTTGTTGAACAGTTGTAATAAAGAAGGAAACAAAGTCACGATCAAAAAAAGAAGGAAACAAAGAAAATGACAGCCATTTTAATTTTCAGTACGTTATAAATAAAAGGCTTTCATGCATGTGTGACACGTGGCACGAAGAAAAAAAATAGTGACGGTGATTTGGATTCTATCAGTGGCTTATATAATTAAGCATGTTGATTGCCATAATAACAAAAATCAAGAGTACTACTGACGAGGAAATACAGGCTACAGCAAGTTGTTAAAATCGTATATGAAAACTATAAAATAAATTTGGATTGTAAAAATAAATTATAAAATTATAAAAAATTTAAAATATATTAAAAAAATTTATATTTTAAATAAAAATTCATATATAGTTTAAATATTTTAAAATACATGGTTAAAATAAAAATTTATACATAATTTAAATAACTTTTCATTAACTAATAATTAACAAACTTAAAACAAATAATTTGTTTTTATATTATGTAAACTAAAACCAGCTTCATTACTTTCATCTTCCTCATATATTCATCAATATCATTAATATCAAGAGGATTATTAGTATCACTACTAGTACCCACACCAATATTATGAACATTAGTGCTACTACTAGTACCAACACTAATATCATCAATTTGAATCTCCAAATTGCCATTCAAGCCAAATGTTGTTTGAAACAAAAAATACCTCTACTGATAATTTTTTTACAATACTTGTATTGAACTTTTTTAGAATTCTTATCAATATCTATACCATGTTATCATTTCACATCAAGCTTATTACCAGAAGAATTTTTTCTAGATGTCATAAGTAAATTTTTTAATTTTTGCGGGTTAAAACTTGAAATCGGTCAAACTTGATCAAAATCGGTCAAACTCGTAAAATCGATTTGATTTTAACCGAGTTTGACCAATTTCAAATTTTAACCTGATTTGACATGTTATATATATGTTGACTCGAAAAATCATAAGATTTTAAAAGTCAATTTGTGATTAGATAACAATGGGTTACAATTTGAACCACTCTTTTCTAAACTGAACACCTATACATAAGCTTCCAGCAGAATAAGTCAAAATCCCAATTAATAATCATCTATGTTGCAAGGTAAAGTTTCGAGTTTTATTGTCTTTGAGTTACATGTTTGCACTACCCAAGTAATTTTATCATAAAATTGGTTGCATTGCAGACTATAACTTTTTGGTAAAGTTGTTAATTTTACTGTAATGATGTTTTATTTTTCTTATTAAAATAATAAATTTTAATTTTAAAATAGTTTGGCCTTTTATTTTAGAAATATATATAATTTCAATTTAAATCTAAAAATTAATTAATTATAAAGTACAAACATAATGTCATGTATCTAAATATCATTACAAGATTTATAACCTTTAAAAATCAAGACATATAGAATTTTAACTTAAAGTATTTCAACACAAATAAAATATCTAAATATTAAAAAAGTAAAAGGTTTTAATATGAAAAAAGAAGTATAAATCAAACATCATCTCCATTATAACATAGAAATAAATGATCTTGTGGTGGTGATATGTACGAAAAGTCATCAACTAAATATTTTAATAGGTGATCATTTTCATTAAGCTTGAATTAAATAATAAAATAAAATAGAGAGAGAAAAACTATAAAAGAGTCAACCTCTTTTCAAATTTTACCTCAAATTAAATGTTAAAATAAAATAGAGAGAAAGAAAGAAAAATATAAAAGAGCTAGCCTCTTATCAAATTTGACCATAATTAATCAAAAAAACTATAATAGGTGTTTAATTTATTAAACTGAATGTATAAATGTATAACAAAAGTACTAACATTTAGGGTTACAAATTCAAATTTACCTATAGAATAAAAGGTAATAAATAAATCTTTTTTTTTTTATCATTTGTTTTCTCTTAAATTGCAACTACTAGTGGTACCATACCTTCTAGTATCTTCAAAAATCTCAAAAATTTATATTTTCTCTAATAAACCTCAAATAAAAAAATTAATGGTAGAAATCAAAACCCAAAGTGAATCAACATTACCTAAAAAATGCGAACTCGATAAGGACCCAATTCTTGAAAATAATCAAGAAAATCACTTCAACAAGTCATGAAAGCTTGAATCTCTCACCAATAATTCATCAATTGCTAAGAGAAAACCACTAATAAAATACAAACTTTAGAAACTTCTTTCAATAACCGAAACACATTATACAAGAAATGGTTGAAGAAGAAGAATTTGAGGAAGATAAAGATGGTGATTATGGAAATGAAGAAGATCATGAAACAATTAATCATATCATATGCATATAACTGTGAAGATTGTTATTAGTATCTGAAATGGAATGAACAAACCTGAAACATCTAGGTTAAAAGCTAGACAAGAAATCCAAAATGATTCAAGATTTTAGTCAAGATAAAATTTGTTGTTTCACTTTGTTTTGCTTTTTGAAATGGTATACTAGTCAAAATGGAGCAAATTTAATAGCCTTGCTTTGTGATCTATGGCTTTAGTATTTAACATGACATATAGAGTGAATAAAAACTAGAGTTCTCAAATGCTGATATTATAGCCTTAAAACTGTAAAAGAACTAGAAAAAAAAAGTACGATATTTAATAAAAGCTTGAATAATAGTGTTAAAGTTCTCAAAATAAACAAAACATTCTTATATATATTAGTTGAATAATAGTACGAAAGTTCTCAAATTAAACAAAACATTCATATTTATGTTAGTTTTAGACCTCAAATGCTTTGTAGGAAATGATTTCCTATTAAAACCTATCTAACTAATCGAATTCATCCAGCCTTGGGATTCCTAAATAGTAAAATACTAATTAAACTGAAAGTTCTAAGTTAAATATGAAAAATAATACAAATAAAAATAAGATAAATAAAGTCAATCTCAAATAATAGATTATATAAGCTTTATTTGAAGGTTTTTCCAATTTCTGATTATCATGAAATCTCAAATAGGGCCTTCATAATCTTATGTCATAAGTTTGTCTCAATCCAATGATCAAATTAAAATTTATGCTTGATTTATAAGGCTGCATCTTGAACTCTTTTTAAGCTTCTTAAAATTTAAAAATCTTAATCACTAATAAAATAAAACAATAAATATTATTATGCCAAGAATATTAAAGAAAATTACCCATTTATATCCCATGTACTTCTAACAAACTTGCCCTTATATTATTTGTTAAAAATTAAACTCTTCAACTCTAAAGGTATAAATATTTCAAATATTGTATTTTAGCTAATATATACATAAAGTAGCATGTCTTTGACATATGAATTTCAAAATCTAATTTATAATATGTGAAAGCCAAAGAAAAATTTATATTTAATCTTATACTTTTTATTCCTATAATGGCCATTTGTAGTTCCTTCACACATCCTTTAATATGGTTCAGCCTTGTGATACGATCCAAGCAAGGTAATATTTAATGATAAATTAGTTATTTTTATTATTTTTTTAATGTTTGAATTTAATTAAAACTTTATTTTGAGTTGAGATCCAAGGCTTGTTTTGATCAGGTTATGAGCTTTACAGTTTAGGGTTTTTCAGTCAATTTTGTATGTGGGTTAGTTCATCTCACAAGGGTAGATCTATTAGGGTTAGTTTTTTAATAACTATTTAAACTCATGTAACGAGAATTTCAGTAGCTTTTGATGATTATTACTTTTGAATTTTTAATTTTAACATGTGAGATTGATTCTTGCATTCTTGAGTTCTTGAACAAACTGAATTTGACTTATCAAAGATTAATTGGATTCATCACGTCATTCTACTCATTCCAATAGTGGTGGTGCCTTGGGGCAAGTTTCCATTATGTCACACTTTTATCAGACCTATTTTGGCTTTCCGAGATCAGATTTTAATCTTGATTGTGGATTGCATAACAACGTGATCACGAGGTTCGTGTCAGTTCGTATTAGACCTAAGCTTCGAAATAAGGTATCAATTGAAACTTAATATTTTGTGTATTGCGAATGGGATCGCATCGTATGTCAAATTTGGTTACCCTCAGAGATTGACTCATCATCTTTCTCATAAGATTCAAGAGAGGGTTTTTCAATAACCTTACCACTGCGCAGAGTAGTGACTAATTTGACTTGATCCATGTGTTGGCTTCCGGAACTACTTGCATTTGCATTGTATTGCCCCTTGAGATTTTGTTGTGGTTGAGATGGAAACTTACCTTTCTCTTGGAAACTGAGAGCAGATGTTAATTTTGCAAGAGTATCTTTAAAATCTGTCATGTTTTGAGCAAGTTGAGTATTGATTGTCTTTAAAATCTTTCTAATTAAAACTTACCTAACAAATAAAAATCATATAATTGCTAAATAAAAAATATTAATTAATCTAAAAGTCCTAATCTAAATTGAAAAAATAATCCAAATAATATAAGGTAAATAAAGACAATCCAGTATAGTAATTTCCAAGCCTTATTTAAAGGCCTTCCCGATTCCTAATCATCATAAAATTTTAATCCAATATGAAATAGAGCTTTTAGAGCCTTATGATAGCCCAACAATAGGATTAAAAGTTAAGCTTGATTACTAAATTATATCTTAAACTCTTCTTAAACTTTTTACAACCTAAAAATATTAACCATTAATAAAATAATACAATAAATGTTATTATGCTAAAAATATTGAACTTCCCCACATTAATATTCAAGAAAAAGAATGAATTCTAATGGGAAAAAGTCCTAAATTTATAAAAAGAATTGCACTTAGCATTGATTGGATAAAATAGAAGTGCACTTTATCAATTCTAAGCACGAACTTGCTTTCAATATAAAAACAAAAATTAAACATAGGGAGAAACTTGTATTTTGAGTTACAAAATTACAACTAGACCTTTTTTCTGATAAAAAAATTATTGTTTTGAATAATATTCACTACAAAGCATTGATTTCCTGTAACATTCATCCCCGTTTCATATAAATGATAATTGGTAGAGCAATTAATCAATCAAGTTGCCCCATAAATATTGGTGATAAAATTTGCAATTTTGTTCATGTAAACTCTATGCTAAATAGTAAATAGCTTAACTCCCAACCAAAAATTAATACATTTAGTGAAAAATCATTACAATTAAAAGTGAAAATTTCTAGTTAATTTGGTATAAAATTTTCGAAGAAAAATAAGAACTAATTTGTACATGAAAAATACCGACAGTTAGGATTTGACGAAAATAACTTGTGATATATTAATTGAGTGGCATTTTCATAATTAGAAAGGAAAAACCCTTCTCTTCATTTACAAATAGTTGACAACATTAAAGGAGGAAAATAAGCTCAAAATCTTTTCCTTCTCCTCTATTTTTTCTCTCTCAAGTTTCATGCTACAAAATAAGAGCTAAGTGATTTTACAATCAAATTAGAAAAACTTTAGAGAGAGAGGTTGGGAGTTTGGAAAAATAGAGAGATAAAGTGTGTAAATTAGAAGGGAAAATGGAGGATTCTTAGAATTGGTTGAAAATGCTTATAAAATTAGATCAATTGGTTATGGTAATAGATTTCTTTTCAATTAAATGTATTTTTTTTCTTGATTCTGAATGGAGGATTCAAAATCTTTAATTTTAAGTTGTTAAGGTTGATGTAAACTTTAATGGATATTGATTAGTATATAAAAGTGTATTTTTATCAAGATTTTATATAATTATTTTGTGCTTAAAGTATCATTAAATTCTAGTTTGATAATATAAGATAGCTTTAATTTATGGTAAATATCCATTTTAAATGTGGGCATATCTCACAATTCAAAGAATTGATTGATGTAATTAACTATTAAAAGTGAAAGGATAAAAAAAAGCTAAGCTTAAAAATGATATGTTGATTCAATTCAAACTAGAATATTTTTCAGTCATTGGGTCATATCTGAAGCTGTAAATTTTGGATTTAAGTTTGGTTTATATAGCTAGAAAAGCTAAGACATAGGCCTAAAACATTTATGAGAGTCAAAGATTAATTCTTTCGTTTCGAAGTCCAAATCTTAGCAACAACGGAGAAGTCAGAATCTGTCATGCATCCTAGACACTGTTTAGTGTTCAACCCATATTTAGAGTTTTGAAAGTCCAAATGCACTGATTTGTTTTTTGTTGGAAAGTTGAGATAATTTCCTAGAAATTTCATGATGACTATTTATTCAAATTTTGACAGCAATGATTTTTTTATTCAGATAAGAAGATAAAAATTGTTTCAAAGTCAAAAGATGGCTACCCACTTAACAATTAGTCATCAAATCAATAATTTTGAATTTTAGCCTATAAAAGGAGGCATATGTGATTATTACTTAAAATCACATTTTTATCAAGGTTTTATATCATCATTTTACACTTGAAGTGTCAATAACTCCTTAACTAAAACATGTTTTGTAATAACAAGCCTGATACCATAAGATACCTTTAATTTATGGTAAATGTTTATCCTAAATACAGGCTTATCACATAAATAAAAGAATTGATTGATGAATTAAAATACTAAAATTAAAAGGACAAAGAGAGGGTGAAGCTAAGAAAAGAGATGTTGGTTTAGTCAAAATTGGTATACTGTTTGATAATTAGATCATAACTAGAGTTTTAGAACTTAGATTTAGGTCTGCTTTATATGGATGGAAAAATAAGATATAAGCCTAAAATTTTCATGGGAAGGCAAGACTCAATTTTGCTGTTTGGAAGTCCAAATCTCAGCAACAAGATAGAAGTTCAAATCTATCCTGCAGCCTAGATACGAGTTTTAGAAGTCCAAATGACCTCAATTTTTTTTCATGAAAAGCTAAGACAAATTTCTAAAACTTTCATAAGGTTGGTTCAAATTCTGATGTTATCAATGATGCTTTGTTCAGACAAGAAGATAAGGATTGTCACTAAATAAAGATGTGGCCACCCACTCAATAATTAGTCATCAAATCAATAGTTTCAAATTTTAGCCTATAAAAGAAGGCATTTGCCAAGTATTTAGGCATCTAAGTTTTCATATGAAGATCATGCTCTTACTCTCTCTTTATTGTAATGCTTAAGTTTTATTTATATTAATCTTTTGTTTATACATCTCATTTCCTTTCCTTTACTTAGTTAACTTTTATCTTATTTATGTTCTTATCTTATTTATTTATGTTTCTCTCTTTTATTATATTAATTAAGTTTATTATGTCAAGGTGAAGAGATTACACTAATAGTGTAAAAATAAGTATAGTGTAAACTCAATATAAACTTTAATATTGGATACTAACATGTTTTGTATTTGTTATTTTGTTCACTTTTAATACTTTGCTTCTTAAATGGTTGATCTAGATTTGTGTTGTATAACACTTGGTAGAATAAATACTTTGCATATTCATAGTCCAACCATATAGTATAACCGACACTTGTGCTATGAAAGGAATTTGATTTGTCATTTATATAAGTTATAATTATGAATACCTGATAATATTTACAAGTATTAGCATTATTTGAATAAGATAACTAATGTAATCATGTTAACAACTTATAATCCGATTATAACCTCCTTTGTGTGTGGCTTTCAAATAAAAAGAGTTTATATTAGTTTGAAATACCATTAGTGGATCCTCTAACCTTGATATTTGTTTTTATCATTGTTTGATCCTCACATTGATCTTCCATCTTAAAATTCTCATCAATTTCTTCTTCTTCTTCTTTATTACTACTACTACTGTTATTGTTGTTGTTTATAATTTGTATAGTTAACCTCCCTGTGGTTCGACCCCGGTCTTGCCGGGTTATTTATTACTTCGACACTCTTGCACTTGGAAGAAGACATCAATCTTTTAGTTGTGTCAATATGCTTAAGTTTTGCTTTCATTAATCTCTTGTTTATACCTTTCATTTGCTTTACTATACTTATATAATAATGTTCTCCTCTTATTTATTTATATTTCTCTTCTTCATTATGTTTAACTAAGTTTATTATGTTAAGGTAAAAAAGTTTCACTAATGGTGTTAGGATAAGTATAATATAAATACAATATAGACTTCAATGACTTTTTTTTTTTTTGGTAAGTTACTTCAATGACTATATCCTAAACAACTTATTATTATTAACATGTCTTATCATTTTTATCTTATTAATTCTTAATACCTTGCTTATTAAATAGTTAACCTAAATATGTTGTATAACACTTGGTACAATAATTGTTTGATATTTTCATAGCCAACAATATAGTATAACCTGCTGTGCTATGAAATGAACTGGATTTGTTGTTAACATAAGTTAGCATCATGAGTTCCTGATAATATTTAAATGTTTGGTGTTACTTAAATAAAATAATTAATATAATTATGTTAATAATTTACAATAAGCTATTAATGACAAATCATCCAATTGGAACCTTTTTTGTATGTGGTTTATAGTTGAGTAATAAAAGAAGTTTATATTAGACTTATTTGAAAAATATCATTAGTGGATACTCTAAACTTGATAATACTTTTAAGTACTAATAAGTTATTTATTAGTTGAACACTCTTACACTTAGGAGAAGACATCAATCTTTTGGTCGTGTCATCTGTATCTTATCTTCTCGATCATATTCTCTTTTCTCTTGTCAACAAATCATGAACTTCACCATTTACTTTAATCAAATTACATCGCACTGGGCAAATAAAAAAAAAGATGGCTTTTTGATGATTAAGATTCTAACTCCACTTCAAGTTTATGCCTGCATCTTGTGGTTTTTTCTTCTTCTTTTTTTAATTATGTTATAATTTTCTTTTTGTTTGTGGAAGATTTGTTTTGCTTTCAATTATATCTTGGTCATGTAAATTGGAACAGGGTCCTAAATAATAGAAAGGAGATTTGCTTTTCTATTTTATTGGTTTTTGAACAACAAAAATCGATTTGAAATCAGTTGGTTTGAATTACTTTCGATTTAAAATTTTTAAAATTAATAATGTTGGATTGGTTAAGTTTTTCACGTAAAAACTGAACCGCAAAAAATGACCACTACTAATATTACGGCATGGATAACAGGTGATCGGGGGAATAAGAAATATTAGTCATAGGTAGATGGTGAGTGGTGAAAATTTTAAGGTAGGAATGGAATATTTAGAGATATTTTATTAATTATTTTTAAATGTATTTTTAAAAAAGAAATATAAAAAATAAAAATAAAATTTGCGATAATAAAAAATAATAAGAATATTTTTATCTACTTTTTTATTATTTGTAATATTTTTTTATTTAAAGTGGGCTTATAAGATAACTAATAAGATACTACTAGTTATTCTCTAAACATCATAAAATTTTTGAATTTGAGGTTATAGACTCCGATAACAAAATTTTTAGCACAAACTTTTTTTTTAATCAATGTGTGGATAACTTTTTGATAGTTGACCAACTAAAAAAATAACATATCTTATTTAACTCTTTATATAACTTAAATTTTAAATTAAATTAAAATATTGACTTTACTTGACATAATTGATCCAACAAGTTTAAAGTTTAAAGATAACTTGATTCATTTGTATCATGATCTAACTTTAAATGAAAATTTCAAAATAAAATAATTTTTAAAAATATTAATGAGGTGGTGTATTTAGTTAAATCTAAGTTTCGTGGCCTACCTTTAACCTAGGTCATGAATTGCACTAGGTTAAAATATTTAGTTTAATTTTTTTATGTAATTATATGATAATAAAAACACTCACCTGAAGAATTGAGCATCTTTTGAATGTTAGGATGTTTGTTTAAAATTGTGATAATCCTAAAAAAAACAAATTAGAAAGTTTAATTCTAACTCAACCTAAGTTAACCAACCAAATACATTACTCGGTATGTATTCCACTATGTTTAATGATTGAGTTCCTTTTAAAACTATTTTTATTTACTTTAATGAAAAAAATTGCTTATAAAATTGAACATCAATCAATAAAGATTTAATTTTGAAGGATGGGACTAAGGAGAAAATAAAAGAAAAAATTCATATTTATAAGCTCATATTGGCCTATTGAGCTGATTATTTCTTAAAAGTGCATTTTTATCATGGTTTTATATCATCATTTTGCACTTGAAGTATCAATAACTCCTTAACCAAAGCATATTTTATAATAATATATCTAATAATATAAGATAACTTTAATTTGTGGTAAATGTC